>NC_064863.1:13214104-13356604 GCF_024139225.1 Suncus etruscus | reverse complement strand
TTCCTTCCTTGGGATCGAACCTAGGTCCGCATCTGGGTTGGTAGCATACAAGGCAAATGCCCTAATGCTATATTGTCACTCTGGCCCCAGAATGATTATTTCTAACTATAATTTTTCATAACAGTCCCTTCTCTACTCTAATTACACTCCACCACTCTTTGTAGCATCTTTCTTACCATGGAACAGTCCACCTGACTCTTGTCTTTATTACCTTTGTATATTATTACCAGACTATCATTTTTTTTAATTTAATTTAAAATATATTTTATTTTAATTTTATTGTATTTTTACTTTATTTTGTATATTTATTTTATTTATTTGTATATTTTTTGAAGTTGGGTTTCAGTCATAAACAGAGTACCCTCCTTCACCAGTTCAACCTTCCCACCACCAATGCCACCCCCCCTTCCCAATCCCTGCCTGTATTGAGACAGGCATTCTACTTCTCTCACTCATTAAGATAGTCATGCTAGTTGTTAGTGTAGTTATTTCCTTAACTACACTCACCATTCTTTGTGGTGAGCTTCATATTGTGAGCCAGTCCTTCTGGCCCTCATCTCTATTGTCTCTGGGCATTATTACAATAAAGTAATTAATTTTTCTTAAAACCCATAGATGAATGAGACTATTTGGTGTCTCTCTTTCTCCCTCTGACTTATTTCACTCAGCATAATAGATTCCATGTACATCCACATATAGGAAAATTTCATGACTTCATCTCTCCTGGTTTCAAGCCTTATAAAACACCAGACTCTGCTTAAGGGTTCTACTCAGATGTTAAAGGAAGAGCTCAGAACAATGCTCTAATGAGTTCACAGATAGCAGGTAAATAAAATTGGGAGTGAATTACATTCGAGGATTCTTTTCATGCTTTACCTCATTT
This sequence comes from Suncus etruscus, assembly GCF_024139225.1. NCBI lineage: Eukaryota > Metazoa > Chordata > Mammalia > Eulipotyphla > Soricidae > Suncus > Suncus etruscus. The sequence continues at coordinate 13,355,721 of NC_064863.1, read as the reverse complement.
CACACCACAACAGCCCTAGAAAGTACCGTATTTTTCGCTCTATAGACACACCTGACCATAAGACACACATATTTTAAGATGAGGAAAACAAGAAAAAAAAGTAGCGACAGCAGCAATGAAATTGTCTTAAACGAAAGCTCTCTTTATGATGGTGAAAGTGTGTTAACTCGATTGCTCGTCCTATGTGGCATGTCTGTGTAATAAAGGGGTGTCACACTGTGGATGTCAAGTGGTTAGTCTCTGTTCTCCTCCCCTGCACTCAGGCATCAGCTCCAGGTGCATTCACTTCATAACATGCACAGACGTTTCCCCCCAGCTCCTGAAGGGGTGCATCATATGGTATGAAAAATAGGGTAAATAGGATAGTGCTTGGATATATTTTAGCGACAAAGAACAAGCTTAGAGAAACGAGACAATTTAGGGTCATATAACTAGGGTAACAAAGAAGTTGGAGATTTGAACTCTTTCATTTAGTTTTGGGGCCACACCTGGGAATGCTGAGGGGTTTACTCCTGCCTGTTCACTCAGAAATTGTTGTATTAATGATTAATTAATGAGTCCTATAGTGGATGGAGTGGATGGAGAGGTCTTTCTCGGCCCAGCCTGGCACCAGCAGCCCCTACGGCCTGGTGGGTCTATAGGTGAAGGATAATGGTGAGGAAATGATCCAGAGCAGTCAGAAGAAATTTCAGGAGTCATCCAGCTTTACTAAGGCCTCACCGGCCTTGTCCATATTCCTCACATGGCCTCTAAGCCAAGCAACCTCTCTGCATCCATCTGTCTCTCCTCTCTCCCTGTTGCATCTTCCTTGCTGAGTCAAACCCTAATCCCTCCCTTTAGGCCACTCTTAATTACCCATCATCGACCCCTCCCAGCTGTGGGAGGGTCTGACCATCCAGGTAGCATTTGGTTTTGGGGAGGGGTAACAAGAAATCACTCCTGGCAATGCTCAGGGAACCATATTGAGATGCTAGGGATTGAATCTGGGACAGCTGTGTGCAAGGCAATTGCCCTGCCTACTGTACTACTACCCCTGGTTCAGGGGTTTTGAACTTTTATCTTTTATTTTCGAAGTTTGCTGCTGCTTTTTCTTGGAACCATACCCTGGCAGTGATCAGAGCTTGCTCCTTAGTCTGAGCTCAGTATCATTCTGGTTGGGTTTGGGATTGACTGTGGGCAAGGCAAGCAAGCACCTTTCTTACTGCACTATCTTTCTGACCTTCGAGTTAGCTTCTTTTTTTTTTAATTTATTTTTAAATAATTTTAATTGTGACCAAAGTGAATTATAAATCTTTCACAGTAATATTTAAGGTACATAGTGACAATAAATCAGGGCCATCCCCACCACCAATGCTGTCCTTCCTCTACCCCTATTCCCAACATGCATCCCTCACTTGTCCCCCCCGGACTGCTAGTATAACTGGTCCCCTTTGTGTATAGCTTGTTATAGATTGGGTATTGATTCTGTTGTCATTAACTTTGGGTTTGGTGTTTGAGTCTAATCATTTTTCATTTCCACTCAATGTTCATAAGACTGTTTGGTCCTGGTACCCTCCATGTTTTCCCCCCCCCTTCAATTCATGAGACAAAACAAGATGATTCAAGTTATGTGGTTCTGAAGTTGGCTTCTTATCAATATATATTTCTTTTACTAGGATACTATAAAAGAGTGTTAAGATAATAAGATGCTTGAGGGGGACTGCAAAGTTATTTTGGTTTTCAGACCTCTGGGTCATGAAAGATCTTGATCTAGTAATTTTGATCTTGATTTAGTACTAAAGGCAGGCAATTTTGATCTTGCAGTGGGGGGGGGGGGGAATCTTTGCAAAATTAAAATAGGAACCTCATGGCCAGTTTTTCCAGTCCCCTTGCAGTTTTGAAAATACAAAGAGCTGGAAGGGGATCCACCAGGGGGCAGGCATTGGCAATAAATTGCTTGGTGCTGGGAACTCGTGTGTGGAATTTCGCTCATTTTTGTTTCCCTCGTGGGGCCTCTGCTCAGCTTGCTGAGTCGACCGAGATCGATAAGTAACCTCAAGCATTGGAGGCTGGCTGCTGTTTCGTCTACCTTTCCGCTCCCTTCCTTTTTCTTTCCCTTCCCTGCATGGTTCTTGTTTACTTTATTCGCTGAAGTGGAAAGTCAGGTTCAAAGAGAAAAAAAAAGTAGATGCTTTCTAAACCTTGCAGCAATTTAAAAACTAATTTTTCAGACAGAGAACAAGACAGACAGACACACACTCCACCCCACCACCACCATCACCACCACCACCACCACCACCACAAACAGTGTCACCATCAGAAGCAATAGGTTGGATTTTGAGAGTCATAGGCAAATTGAGCATCACTGCAATTGTCCTTAGAAACCATTTCCCGACAGATCCATTTCCAAACAGATGCTCCAGCATAACACAGCACAAATGAAAGAGGCCATAGTTTAGGAGGTGGAAAGTCCAGACACTAATCTGGGTGTTGAAGGAAGGGCTGGAGTTTTCTGGTTTGGCATCTGCGTTTCTAATTTGGCATCTTATACTTGGAGCCCCAGGCCTCTTTGAGTTGTCCTTTGTAGACGGTGTAATGTGTGTCCATTGTGAGCTTTGACCTTCTTGCCTCGGATGCATTAGGGGTCTGGGAATGACATTGTTCCTACCTAAAATCGAGGCGAATTTAGCCACTTCAAGGGCCTTCTTTTAAACATATTTGCAAAATCTTTTTTGCCATATCAGAGAACACTAATAGTGGGTCAGAGAGATGGGACAGTGGGTACTTACTTGTCTTGTACATAGTGATCCCTAGCACCACAGTTGTTTTTTTGAACCCTGCCAGGAATGATCCCTGCACACAGAGCCAAGAATAAGCCCTGAACACCACTTTTAATGTTCCCATTAAAAGAAATTAATCATAATTAAATCCCCAGTAGTTCTGGTGTTTGAGATATAAACATTTTTATGGATTGGGAGTGACTGAGTAGAGATAGTTTAGTACAGGGTAAAAATTATAAAAGTCTTTTTGTTTAGTTTAGTTTTGTTTTTGGGCCACACCCGGCGGTGCTCAGGGGTTACTCCTGCTGTCTGCTCAGAAATAGCTCCTGGCAGGCACCGGGGACCATATGGGACACTGGGATTCGAACCAACCTTAGGTCCTGTATCGGCTGCTTGCAAGGCAAACACCGCTGTGCTATCTCTCCGGGCCCACGGGAATACTCTTATATACCAGCTGACTATGTGTTTTAGATTTAGGTTTTAAGGTATGATTCCTTTTTTATATTATATAATTACTATTATAGTCTAGGAGGTAATAAGATTACAATATTGTTAATGGTTATGATATTGATATACATAATCACCGTCCCTCAACACCACCATAGTGCCCCCAACCCTCCATCATTTCCTTATGTTACTTCTGGTCAACCTCTTCATTCCTTATCCCCCATTCCATCCTTAGTATTTTCAGTTTTGTAATCCAAGGCCAAGCATTTGAAGAATTTACATTTCACTCTTTTGTTTGCTTGTTTTTTTATTTTGGGCCACACCTGGTGCGAAGGGGTTACTACTAGCTCTGCACTCAAAAGTCACTCTTTGCAGGCTTGTGGGACCATATGGGATGCCAGGGATCGAACCCGGGTCAGCCACTTGCAAGGCAAATGCCCTACTTGCTATGTTATCACTCCAGTCCCAGGATTTACATTTTAGAGAGTAGTTTGTTTCATAGCAAAAATGAGAGGCTAGAAATTTCCCAAGTATTCTGGTCCCCTTATGTGCTTATTCCTCATTATCAACATTACTCATTGCAGTAGTATATCTGTTACCACCGATAAACCTACATTAACATATTGTTGTCTCCTAAGTGATTTGTATTAGGAATCATTCTTAGTATTGTACATCCAATGGATTTGGGCACATAAGGACATGTAACCATTATTATAATATTAAACAGTGTTTTTATTATTCTCAAAAAAATCCTCTTTTCCACCCAGTCATTTTTCCCTTAGATTCTTTCTTTAAAGCAGTGATTATTCCAGCAATATTTTAACGAAAATTGGATCCATACTGAGAAGGTTTCTGCATTAGCTGCTTTTGAAAAGGACATTTATCAATATGATAGCAGCTTCTTTAGGGATTAATGTAGTTGAAGGGTTAAGGAGAGGAAAAAATCCCTATAGGAGAGCATAATTGTAGGGTATTGAGAGTTGGTTGAGTTGAAAGAAAATGCTGCAGAGCAGGTAGACCTGGAACCAAATTTGGGAGTTGTTTGGAATTAGTTAACTTGCTCCATACATAAAGATGAGAGGCTGGGACATGAATTTGTGATAGAGCACTTGCCTTGCATGTATAAGATGCTGAGTTTGGTCCCTGACAATCCTGCCCCTTCCCACATCACATCAAAAATGGGCCCGGAGAGATAGCACAGCGGTGTTTGCCTTGCAAGCAGCCGATCCAGGACCAAAGGTGGTTGGTTCGAATCCCGGTGTCCCATATGGTCCCCCGTGCCTGCCAGGAGCTATTTCTGAGCAGACAGCCAGGAGTAAACCCTGAGCACCGCCGGGTGTGGCCCAAAAACCAAAAAAAAAAAAAAAAAAAAAAGAAAGAAAAGAAAAGAAAAGGAGAACTAAAGGGAAAGGCACAACATGAAGTGAGCAAACTGTGCTATTTATTTATTTATTTATTTGTTTATTTATTTATTTATTTATTTATTGCCACACTCAGGGGTTACTCCTAGCTCTGCACTCAGAAATTGCTTTTGGGGTTCAGATAGGATACAAGGGATTGAACCAGATAATTCCTAGGTTGACTGCATGTAAGCAAAAAGCCCTAACACTGTGCTATCACTTTGGCCCCTGTTTTTCATGCTTCTATGTAGTGTATCTGAGATGGATTTCTTCACTTATTTTGTAAATTTTTTTTGAGAATTTTAGACTACACCTGGTGGTGCTCAGGGGTTACTCCTGGCTCTGTGCTCAGAAATAGCTCCTGGCAGGCTCGGGGTATAGTATGGAATGCCAGAAATTGAACCCGTGTCAGACTGGTGTCAGCTCCATGCAAAAACCAAGCCTTACCACTGTGCTAATGCTCTGGCCCCCAGACTGTGCTATTTAATCTGGAATTGCTTCCCTGATCATCATGTAACTGGATCTTCTTGTATTAGATTTGGGAAAGGTCAGAGTTCCTGCCTGCGTGTGAACATGTGACCATGAATAAAATGATAAGTTCTTAATGAACTTTTACTTTTGCACTTTTTGTCTCCCACCCTACCTAATTAATGAATGGATAGATTGATTTCCAAACCTAGGGTTTGAAGAAAAAAGTGTGCTGGGAACACACAGCAAAACAGAGAGATGCTTGGTCTCAGGAAAGATCATTGTGAGACAAAACATTTATGTGTCTGTCCCAGCCAGAATTTCTGAGACTCGGGGTGGGAGGGGCTATATAGTAACTTTAAATGGACCAGCTGGGATTTTAGTTATGTCTGTGTGGCTCTAACTAAAGGCAAGTCTGGAATTTGTGGTCAGAGACACATGTACCTGATTACTGCTATTTTTTAAAAAACCATTTTTTTAAATGGAGGTACTAGGATTTTTTTTTTTAAAAACAGGTACTAGTTACTGATCATTTTGAAATAGGGACTTAATGCTAGAGTTCAGACTTCACCAAGTTCAGACTTCACCATTGTTGTGCCAACCAGCTCTCAAGGATCAGTTTTTATGGATCTTCATTTAGGTTTTTTTTTTTTTTTTTTTTTTTTTTTTTTGGTTTTTGGGCCACACCCGGTAACGCTCAGGGGTTACTCCTGGCTATGCGCTCAGAAGTCGCTCCTGGCTTGGGGGACCATATGGGACGCCGGGGGATCGAACCGCGGTCCGTCTCCTAGGCTAGCGCAGGTAAGGCAGGCACCTTACCTCCAGCGCCACCGCCCGGCCCCTTCATTTAGGTTTTGTAAACTTAAAATGAGTGGAGAGCAATTCTTGTGGGCTGGTTCTGCTAAAATGTACCAGAAATGGACTTCAGTTCTGAAGTGTGTTCCTTAGATTATCATAGTCTCTAGATGGAGCTAAGTTTCCATGAAAAGGGTGACATGGATGGATGGATGATAGATATAAAATATGTTTATCTATCTTTCAATTTTTTATTCATCCATGTGTCAATCTACCCATCCATTGATCCATTTTTAAATCTTCCATCTACCTATCTACCTATCTATCTATCTATCTATCCGTCCATCATCTATCTATCTATCTATCTATCTATCTATCTATCTATCTATCTATCATCTATCTATCTAAACTTCTCAGAGTCTCCAACATATACACAGAGGCTTTTCCAGAGAGGAATTCAAACATAACATTTCCCAGTGGATTACTACCTGGAGAGAATCTTCTACACTTGCTTAACACACAGCAGACACTCTGTAATATGTGTGATAGCAACGAACGAGTATGTGAGTATTATAGCTATTATACTGCAGGAGTTCTAAGAGGAAAAACAAAACTTCTCTGATAAACAGGCAGCTCAAGACTGGTGGAATAAAAAAATAGAGAGGGTCCTACGAGGAAGTTCACAGGGCTCATAGGCAGTGCTAGGGACTGAATTGGGATGGCGCCATGCAATGAAGGAAATTTACCACTTATGTTATCACCTATGGCAATCATTTACTGGAGAAGTGTTTTATGTAATATTGACTATGATAATAGCTACCTTTTATCCCAGAAGTCTTCTTGATTATTGTCTTAGTTGCAATAGGATTGAGAGATCAATTCTGAAGGGTTGTAGAAGCTCCTTTTGTAAAGATGATCTTGCCAAAACAATTGTGAGAACCTAACACAGACTTAACCCAAGTTTCCATCAAAATTGGAGGACTAAAGACAAGCTAATCCTTTAAGCCACTTGGAATGTCAACAATTAATGGCCAAGTGTTATGTATAATTAGATACCACCAGCATGTAGCTCTCTTTAGAGCATTACATCTCCTCTGGATGTCAATATTCCCAATAGTCAATGGTTGCCCATTATTGCACATTGTTTAGTGAAAGCAAGTGGCCAGATTAAATTCCAATTAAGTGTTATCATTGTTATTTGAAAACTAACAATGTAGTATTGGTGTCAAAATTGACATTTATCAGCACATAGAATGAGAGCATTTGTCATTCGGGACTGTTTAATATATGTGAGTCACTCTGAGGAAGAAGATTGCCTTGACATTAGTTAAGGATAAAACGAAGAGAATCAATATGGTGAGGATGTAAATGAGGATGTCATTTTAGCACAAGAAAAGGAATATATTGTAACTTCTTTTCTTTAAGACTCTGCCCATGCTTTTTAAGCAGGCTGGGCTATTTTCTGTGCAGCAAATTCCAAAAGTACTTATGTTTCTTGATAACAGTTTAATGATCAATGTCTTTTCATGGACATGACCTCCTTAAACTGTGAGTCTGAGCAGTTAAGTGAGAAGCCCTTCCCAAGGGGCAGATGAATAAAATATAGATGAGTATTAAGATGACGTGTACTCATCAAGAGTTGTTAATACACAACAGTGTCGCATCTCTGATACTGTGAGGGAGGCATTGTCATCTCAATTGAGGACATCTCAACTGAGTAAATCAGAGGGTTTCCCTACTGTTTCTTCCCCTGTCTAAGTTGATGTAAGATAGATTCTGCATTAAACTCTCAGATTCCACAAGGGTAGGGAAGTCCACCAGTGAACGATGGCAGAGTCCAAATTCCAACGTGTTTAGTGTATATCTCCACAACCATGGGCATATCCTTCACCCTTGTGACTCATAGTTCTTCTATCAGTTGAGGGCACTTATCGCTAACTCACAGGCTCCAGTGAGGATGGGAGGAGAATAAATAATCTGGAAAGATCCTGCATAGTCCCTGTGTCCAGATAGCTGATACTTTGAAATGTGTTGGCTTCTTCTCTTCACCTCTTCCCTTTTCAGAGTAGAGAATGACCTTGATGGGACCAGACATTGCTGTGAGTGATCTCTGCCTAGACCTGGGCAGAGTAGTACTAAGTGTAATACATCTGACATTGAAAGACAAACCCACTAGGATTTCATTGAGACATGGAAAATAAAGAACAAAGCAAGGGACCAAATCCAACCAAACAAACACAAAAACTTTGATTTAAAGGACAGATGGGTGTGAAATGAGACATCATTGTCTTTCTGCACTATAGATTCTAGCCCTTCCTAGATAGTGAGTTTTATTCTTTTGGAGTCTTGACTTTCTATCAAGGTGAACTCATGAGAAGGATTGCAAGTCATCTTACAAAGGACTAAAAATAACCCTGGTCTTTATTGTGTATTCTTTGGGTTCTTTCTCTTAAACCAGTCTTTTTCTCCCTCTTCCATCAACCCCAGTAAGCAAAACAGACCTTAAGATTTGTTGAGTGCAGCAGCAAACTCTATCATGAAAGTCAGTTTTTGCTTCTTAATTTTTGGAGGTGTCTGAGGGTCATTCCGGTGATACTCAATCCTACAATGTAGATTTGATAGTTCAGTGCTTGAGCCCAGTGATGTACTAAAGCTTGGCCTGACACTGGTAGGAGCCACTAAAACCACATGTAGTGGTATTTTGGGGTGGAGACATGAGATGAGAGGTCAAACTTTGGGTCTTGTGTGTGCTCTGCCCTTTGAATATCTCTCCATGCTCCTGAAAGTAATTTTAAGAGCTTGTTTACTTTTTTGCTTTGTCTTGTTTTTGCCTCTGCACAGTGCATACATAGATTTAGACTAGCTGACTTAGAGATGCATAAAAGAAAAATGCTGTTCAAAATTACATTTAGTATGTTGAGTTGGTGATTCCTCACTACACAGATAGTTCAGATAAATGTGGATGGGGGCTGGGATGTGGTGTCTTAGTACACAGTATTTGCCTTGTATCTTGTGAGATCTGGGGTTTGGTCCCCAGCTCTGGAGAAAAAGGGGGGGGTTCAAAACACCTGATCTAGTCACAGAGGGTAAGCATTTGCCTTGCATGCATTTGACCCGGGTTTGATGGTCTCCCGTGCCTACTAGAAGTCATATATGAATGCAGAGCCAGGAGTAAGCCCTGGGTGCCACCAAGAGTGGCTCCAAAGTAAAAACAAAAAATAAAGTACCTGATCTGACATCCTGCTGGAAACAAAGTACCAAAAATATATAATTACCTTCCCCTAAATGAACAGCGCTCTTCTTCAGAAGAATTTGGCTGCAAGTTTTGTATATTTATTCCTTTTGCCATATTTCTTGACCTCTGTATATTAGATTGCTTGTTTCTTCAGCCAATATCGTCTAAGAACATCATAGTAAACCAAGACAGACTGAAGGTGAAAAAAATACACACCAGCATTATCCTAATTTTTTGCATAATAGCATCTGAAAATGTGTCTAAAATTAAACGTAGGAAATAGAGGCATTCATTTGCCTAATAAAAGAGGAATTTATTCTCAAATAGCTATAATGTGTTTTGAAACTTTAATTTACATCTTGCTTGTTAGTGTCAATTTTTGCCAATGCGATTCTAGCATTTAAAAATGTTTCTACCTTTTTGTTTCTGCTCTTCCATGAATGAACACACAATTGATTCGGCAAAGCCCCTGTTTGAAACTGGAGATTAATCACTTTGAACAACTCTGTCAAGTGAGAGATGATTCACCATGTGGTGAGTTTGAACTAGGGGAAGTGATGGTTCACGGGAAAGACATCTGCACAAATTTCACTTCGAAAAAAGAAAGCTTTGAGAACTGAGGCAATAGTAGAGCTGGTAGGGCACTTGTCTTGCATGTGGCAAACCTGGGTTTGATCTTGGGCTTGCCATCTTGTTCCTCTAAGCACTGCAAGAAATGATTCTTGCTTGCAGAATTAAGAGTAATCCATAAGCATCAATGGGTATGACCTCCAAATAAATACAAAATGAAAAGAAAGCTTTGGCAGCATCTGTCAACAGAACCAATTCTCATTCCTTCCTGGGTCAGTGACAGGTTGTGCTTCTAGTCTTTTTGTGTCCTTCTGGGGGCAATGTTTGTTTTTGACTGACCACCTCTGGCAGATACAAGCTGTTTTATTCTGAGTCAAAGAACCACGAGGTCCTCAGGTTTGCTCTTTTTCACTTTGTCTTGAGTTGTTCAAGGTGAGAGGCAACTACATTCCTGAATTGCTACATTGGCTATAGCTGCCCTAAAAAATCGCCCAGTTCCCATAGAAGACACTGCAGAAATGATGAGTAAATATGGTGCATCAAAGCACTGAAACGAGGGGCTCTTTGTTATTGGCTCAATCTCTAGTTGGTCCTGACTAATAGTGTCTTTTTAGGGAAATTTAAGATGAAGCAAAAAACTTTATGGGTTAGCAACCCAATATCTTAATGTCCTTGCCAAGTATTTTTTATCTTGGGGCCAGAGAGATAGTACAATGAAGAGGGCTTTGGATCTGGATTTGGTCATAACTGTTGCTAGGAGTAATGTCGGAGCACTTCTAGGAATAATCCCTGAGTGTAACAGTAAATTTATGTACCCTATTTTTCTGCTCTGTAAGACACACCTGAATATAAGACGTACATAGCTTGTAGATGAGGAAAACAAGAAAAATAAAAGTCACAGCATTGATCAAATAGTCTTAAGCAAAATCTTTCTATGTGATGGTGAAAGTGTGTTAACCTGATTGCTCATCCTATGTGGCATGCCTATGCAATAAAGGGACATAACACTGTGAATGTCAAATAGTTTCCCCTGCATTATTCAGGCTTTAGTACCAAGTAGCATTTGCTCCATAAGACGCACAGACATTTCTCCCCACCTTTGGGGGGAGGGTTGCTTCTTATGGTATGAAAAATACGGTATTATGGGGCCGGCGAGGTGGCACTAGAGGTAAGGTGTCTGCCTTGCAAGTGCTAGCCAAGGAAAGATCGTGACCGTGGTTCGTCCCATATGGTCCCCCCAAGCCTGGGGCAATTTCTGAGCGCTTAGCCAGGAGTAACCCCTGAGTATCAAATGGGTGTGGCCTGAAAAAAATAAAAATAAAAATACAGTATTACAATGCAATGTTACAACAATAAAAAATAGGATATAAATTATGTTTGATTATTTCCCCTGCCTTTTGTATTAAGCTGTACATGTTCTTTATCCCCGAATTCTCACATAGAATCTCTACTCTTTGAGTACAGACACTATTCTATAGAGTAGTACTCTACCCTACTCTTCGAGTCAGGAGTCAGCTAAGTCCCTGCCTTGAGACCAACCACTTCTACAAACCAGGAATAATTTGACTCAAACCAATGTTCTTCCTTCAGTCAAAGTGAACAGATTTAGGTGAATAAGAGAAGACTGGACATGATGAGGGGCTTATCACCATCAGTCATGTGGTTGGCTATGGGATATAAAGATGTATGTGACTTGAACTCTCTTCTACAAGTGCTCATGGTCTAGTGGGAGACAAAGAGGCAGATATATAACCTGGTACAATACACGCTAATCTGGGTAAAGTACTTAACAGAGGCATGCAAACAAACACTAGTGTCCTGAGGAGGGAAATATTAATTTTGACTTGGGGATACTGGTGATGAGAAGACTTATGATGGTACCGGTCCTTCAAGGATGAGCTCAACCTTCATACATGGTGTTCTAGGAGAAGTGAAAAACATCCGTGTAGTTCCTCCAGCTCTCTTTCCAGATTGTAATTTCCATGCTGCAGAAATATTCATTCAGAGACATGTAATTTGGGCATTTTCAAAACCCATGTAACCAGAGATCTGGGCTAATGGGAAAATAGTCATAACATTGTCACTGAAAGCAAGAACTTGTTGATATATTTTGCTAAATTGCCCTTATTAATGATTCATTAATTTTTTTTTTTTTGCTTCCTGCACTAAAAATTATTCTCGCTGCAGAATTTAACCCACACATCCACACATCCAGCTTTTGGCCCTTGGCAGACTTCCCAAGCAGAGTGTGTTTTTCACATGTGGCTGTTGACATGAGAAGTTTGGAATTCGGCCACATTGGGTCCCTAGAAGGGGTGGACAAGAGGTCTGAGAACACATCGATGATATACAAAGATCAATGTTCCTTCAACTGTGGTCCTTTGGAATATGTTTTTTGGCCAACCATCCCTCCTCCCTCATCCCAGTGTTGGGCTGTGTTGGTGGAGCTGGTGCAGTCCTCCCAGAGTTATCCTCCTTTGATTCTCTTCACCATCTTATAACAACACAACAGGCCCTCTAACACCAAGGTTCGGCTGTCTGTTCTTTTTCTTTTCTTCTTTTATTTTGCTTCTGTTTTTAGGCCATACCCTGTGATGCTCAGGGTTTTCTCCTGGTTCAGTGCTCAGGAATTATTCCTGGTAGTACTGGGGGGAACTACATGTAATGCCAAGGACTAACCCCAGGTTGATTGAAAGCAAAGTAAGGGCCTCCTGGTTGGACTATGGCTCCAGCCCTCAACCATCATTTTTTGGCATTGCTGCTAAGAAGGAAAAGATCTTTCTCAGCAGTCGGCGTGTTTTCCCATGTCTCACGGGAGATAGGACTCCCATGTCTGTGGGCGTTTTCTCTCCAAACTACACTTTCTTTCTGTTTCCCCAGATTTGTATGTTTGCTTCCTTGGTGCTTTTAATGGTTGTGGTTTCAGTGTTTTGAATGTGTTTGCATTTGTATATGTGTGTGAGCATAAGTGTGACTGTGTTAGTGTGTTTGTTTCCATGGGTGTACATGCGTGAATGCATTATGTGCATGACTGAGAGTGTCTCTATTTGAGTTTGTGTGTACATGTGTGTGTTTGTGTGGAAGATGTGTATTTGTGTACATGACTGTGAATCTGTATTTTTTGGGGGGACCACACCTGTTTGATGCTCAGGGGTTACTCCTGGTTATGCGCTCAGAAATCACTCCTGGCTTGGGAGACCATATGAGATGCCAGGGGATCAAACCGCTGTCTGTCCTAGGATAGCACTGGCAAGGCAGATGCCTTACTGTTTTTGCACCATGGCTCTGGCCCCATATCTGTATTTTTTATTTTTTCCTTGTGTATCTGTATTTTTTAATGGGAATGCATATATACCTGGGTGTGCATGTGTGAGCTTGTGTAAGAGCAAATGTGTCCCTATGTGTCTGTGTTTATGAGAGTGTGTAAATGAGTGAGACGTGTCTTCCATCCAGGGCCAAGCTCCATGTTGTGTACTATGTACTGGGTAAGACAGGCCAGGCCCAGCAATCCAAAACTCTGAACTGGAATATGTGGGTTGGGAGTAGACTGATGGAGTAAATAATAGGAAATGTTTAATATTAAAAGTGTTGGGCCGGAGTTGTAGCACAGCAGTAGGGCATTTGTCTTGCACGTGAAAGACCCAGGACATACCTGGGTTCAAATCTGGGCATCCCATATTGTCCTCTGAGCCAGGAGCAATTTCTGAGTGCAGAGACAGGACTAAACCCTGAGCACCACAGGGTGTGGCCCCTAAACAAACAAACAAATAAAAAATGTCTGGCTGGGTAGGGCACTTGCCTTGTAGGCTGTTAACCCAAGTTCTATCCCTGGCACCTGATATGAATATGCATGTGTGAAAGTCTTCCAGGATGATCCCTTAGAGCCAGATGTAAGCCCTGAGTACCACTGGATGTGGCCCCTAAATCGAAGAGTGAAGTATCTTGGCCATTTAAAAGTTTGGTAATATTTTAGTGATCAGACTGTGCTTATAACTTAACTCTTATTTCATCTATCAGCCCAGGATAAAACACATTCATTAAACCCTATTTCACTCAATGCTGCAGTTGCCAAGAGCCTGTCTACAACACTAATGAGGATTTATTGTAGTCACTCTATTGTGATGTTGAAAAGGCTTTATAGCTAGTAATCTGTGATGTTAAACTTTCTCTGTCGGTATTTCCACGTGGCTTCTTTCTCTGATTGGATCCTATCAGCTACAGTGGATGTAGGTTGTATCTGTTGCTACACTTGACTTGCTTTGTGTTTAGTTTTCGGGTCACACCTGATAGGGGACTGTATCCTGTTCAGTGGTGTGCTGGGTTTGTTTCTGGCAGTGCTGGGGAAACATTGTGGTGGCAGATACAAAATCCCAGGATCTCACATACAAACACACATTCCAGTCCTGGGAATGGTCTTCTCTACTTTGAACTGAGAATTAAAAAACATAGATATTTATTAATTAAAATATGATCATTAAATAAGACTGAAATATATATCTATATTTTATTTTTTAATTAACTTTATTTAATGATTATGTATTACATAGCTGACATAGTTGACTACGTTTGACTATATTATGACTATTGTATTTAATATAATATATGACTATATTATATAATTAAATATATTAATAGAATATCAATCACAATATATAGATTAACAACCAATAACTAATAATTATCTATCAATTTCTTATTAATTATAAACTATTAATTATTATATATAATATATTATTATATGTAACATATGACTATATTATATAGACATATTTATTTGACTATATGTATGTTTGACATTATTTCACATAAATGATTATATTTGTTCCCAGATAAGTGAGAGCAAAACTATTAAAAAAGAATAGAAAGGAAAAAAAGGAGGAAGAGAAGAAAAAAACAAGAAGTACAGCAACAAGCAAATTTGTGAAAATTATTTTATCTCCAATGTGGTCATTATGTCATTATCAGAAGGTTTAACTCTTGTAGATGGCTGACCGTTTTGTTACTTCAATTGTTTCTGAACATTAAGTGAGTTCACTACTCATTGGCATCTAAATAGGTGTGTTCCTGTGGGGATGACAATATTAAGCAAAAATGAAGATGCTGCACGGTCCAGGAATTCAAAGCACTATAGCTAAGACTGTGGTTCTTGTGGGAATACTTTCTGCTGCCAGGTCTTCTGGAAATACGAGAAAGTATGTGTGTGTCGGGAGAGGGTGCTAGCACTTGCTTCAGAAAAGTCCTGGTGATATTAGCCCGAATATGTGGATATCTGGAGTTTGATCCTATTGGTGTCTCTGCAGAGAGTCGTAGGGGAGTGGTGAAGCAGAGTCATAGGCAAAAAGTGGTAATCGTGGGTGACGGATGCATCAGGCATGGCTTTGACAATGTGGGGGCTTGACCTGCCCTCTTCTTCTGAGATTTATTTGAAAAACAAGTTATTATGCTGAGAATAGTATTGTTCTGCATTTTTTGAGGGGGTAAATATTTTTCACGTCTGGTCTAATAATGATAGTGGACTTATATCTGTTTTAATGTTGTGTTATGTTATTTAGTTTCAATTTATGAAGAAAATTCGGCTTTTTCCCAAGAGAGGGAAGGTAATGGGAGGGGGATTTAACCTATCTTTTATGGTAACTGAGAGTTTATTCCTCAGATACAAACTCAAACTCAATTAGTGCAGGATGGAACCCTGGCACTTGGGCAAAGATGGCCTGCCTGTCTGCCTGAACACCCTTCTTACTACTCAGAGATGGGGATTTGAGAGAGAAAAAGCTTTATTGCAGGGCAGCCAATATAGTAATATTTTACATTTGTTCAGGGTATTTTTTTGGGCCAAACCCAGCAGCGCTCAGGGGTTACTCTTGGCTCTGCACTCAGAAATCACTTCTGGCAGGCTAAGGGAACTATATGGATTGCCAGAATCAAACACGGGTCAACTGCGTGCATGGCAAATGCCTTACCCAATATACTATTGCCCTGACCCACAGCATTTGCTTAGTTTTAAAGGTCTAAAATAGGGAAGTGGGCAATACTAAAAGTGGTGGTGTTTGCTAATAGTCAGTGTGCAGGCATGGCAGGAGATCATGCTTCTTAATACATGGTATGATGAAAAATGATATCCTTAGCATGTTCAGCAGAAGAATTTTCATGGGGACTATGCAGTTAAGTGACTTTAGGGCAACATAAGGATTCTGATGCACAATCCTAGGTGGAATCAATCCTGTTTGGAATAGATATTAGTTAACTTTTGGGGTGCTTTTCCACAAAGGGTGCTCAAAGGTTGTTTGACTTTTTCCCTCTCGTTGACCTTACTGATGTGCAAGTACTGGTGTGGTTTCCGTGGTAGCTTTCAAGAAGTGAGTTGTGATGTGGAATCTGAAATTAAAATCCATTGATCTTTCTTGTGCACTGAGTGTCTTTTACCCATGCATGACTTTGTAATGCCAAACATGGGTCATTTGAAAACATATTGGCTCATTGAATTATACATAGCTTCCAAATGTTGACATATTTTATTATATAATTTCAAAAAGCCACATTCATTAGTATCACCACTGATCTCATCCAAAGAAAATCTTTAAGGATTAGGAGCTGTCAGGCTCACAGTGGCAGATATTAACTTAATGAAATTCTAACATTCATTTGAAAGCTCGAAGTCTATTATTGGTGAGAAAACGCTTGCCAAGTAGCAAAGTCTGGGTAATCAGAGTTTGTCAGTCATCCTTTCAAATAGATTTTTTTTCAAAGTGGAAAAGTGGCAAATTCAGCTTGCAACATAAACAATCCCAGATGCTTTCCCCCATAGCATCGTCAAGTATTTTGGTATGCAGCAAAAGAGCTTCAAACTTGCCTTCCATGTTATTGAAAAGAATATTAAAAAAGATGTGTACTTAATGGTGAGATGCAATGACATTAGTTATTAACATTAGTTAATAAAATCAATAAGTATTTCTTCCATTAAGTTAAAAGAGTATTAACATAGTTTTTGTGAGGGGAGGAATGATTTTAGTGACTATGACTGAGTTTGGTTCTACTGTTTATTCCCCCCCCCCTTTTTTTTGGATTTTGGGCCACACCCAGTGATGCTCAGGGGCTACTCCTGGCTATGCACTCAGAAATCACTCCTGTCTTGGGGGACCATCTGAGATGCCAGGGGATCGAACCACGGTCCATCCTGAATTAGTTGCGTGCAAGGTAAACACCCTACCACTGCACCATTGCTCTGTCCCCTGGTGCCACTGTTTTAATTTATGATAAAGACCAGCAGCTTTCACCACTATTGCAAAAATTCCCACCAAAAGCCGGTGAAAAACCAAGCAGCATACTTTGAGAAGTTGGAGGACATTTTTTTGATACATTAACATTTTATTGGTTGCAGCATCCTATAGAATTTTTTGGCCTCAATAGACACTGGATAAAAGAGAAAAAATAGACACTGGATAGATATTTAATATTCATTCATCATCTCACTATCTTTGATCCTTTAAACTTGAAAGGTTTTACAATAGGTCTTCAGGGAGCTAGAGTGATAGTAGAGTAAGGCTTTGCACATGGTCAACCTAGATTTGATTCCCAGCATTCCATCTGGTTTCCTGAGCACCACCAAGAGTGATACCTGAGTATAGAGCCAGGAGTACTCAGGAATACCCCTGAGTATTGCCATATGTGGCCCAAACCCAGAATAATAAAATGGATCTTTATACACTATGTGAATGGGAGAAAAATATTTGCATACAATATATCAGATAAAGTACCGATCGCTAAGATATGCAAAGTACTCACAAAATTCAGCAAAAACAAAAATCCAATTATTGGAGCCTGACCAATAGCACAGCAGGTAAGGTGTTTGCCTTGCAAATAGCTGATGTAGTTTTGATCCCTGGCATCCCAAATGGTTTCTTGAACACCACCAGGAATGACCCTTGAGTGTAGAGCCAGGAGTAACCCATGAGTGCATTTTGGGTGTGGTCCAAAAACAACAACAAAATTCAATCCTTTCATCCATAATGAGACTAAGAGATGAACAGACACTTCCCTCCAAAAGACATACAATGGCCACCTGGCACATGAAGAAACACATTGTCACTCATGATTAGGGAAATGTAAATCAAAACAGCAAGGAGAATTCATGTCTGTGAGAAAGGCATATATCAAAAATTCTGGAAACAGCCAGTGTTGGGGGAGTTGTGGTGAAAAGGGAACTCCCAATCACTGTTGGTGGGGATGTCATCTGATTAAATCTCTATTAAAATGAAAACTTCTCCAAAAAATCTAGGAATAGAACTCCCATATGACCCAGTGATATCACTTCTTGGCATCTCTCTTCCAAACAGAAAAAAACATTAGAAAGGATATCTAGTCAGGAGCAGGAAGGCAGGCGGGCGAGTGAGTGGAGCGGCCGGACCTGTTCACTGCCAGTCCCAGGAGCAGGAAGGCAGGTGGGCCAAGTGAGTTGAGGGGCCGGACCTGTTCGCTGCAGGTCCCAGGTGCAGGAAGGTGTGCGGTCGGGCTGAGTGAGTGAGCGAGTGAGTAGAGGGGCTGGACCTGTTAGCAGCCGGTCCCAGGTGCAGGAAGGCGGGCAGGCCGAGTGAGGGAGTGAAGGGTTCCTGGATCAGAACACTGTTGATTCCAGGTGGTGGAACAGGGGTGAGCGATCTAGGCATAGCTGAGCCCTACTCTATTGTGACAAAGACCTGAACCGAACTGTCTGGCAGGAAGAGGGGGAGGACGAATGACTCTGCTTTTACTGGAGGTCGGAAGAAGGTCCAAACCTTGGCAACCTCAGCCAACATATATTCCTACAGCTGTATCCCAGAGAAGGTACCCAAGACACAGGTGGCAAACACAGACTAAAATGGGAAGGCACTGCCACATCAATAATGCAAAGAAATATGGGTAAACTAAGGAGGAACCTAACATCTGGAGATATGGAGAGAAACCCTAGCAAGTTTCCAAGTCCACCAAAACGCACAGATCCATTGGAAGAAGATATAAAAGCAGCCACGAGAAAGGAAATGAAAGCCATTATAAAGTAAATGAAAGAAATGCTAGCCACCGAATACAAGAATTCCATGAATGAACAAATCAGCCAAATTAAAGAAGAACTGTCAACGAATATGAAAGATTCCATACAAAGGGAATTAAAGAAGTTAAAAGAAATTGTAACAAGCCAAATGAGCAGGATCACAGAGATGGAGAAGCACATTGAACAACTTGAACGAAAATTGCAAGCAAAAAACGACCAAGAAACCAGCAAGGAAATAAAAGGCAAAACACTGGAAGGAAAAGTCCAGTATCTAATGAACAAGGATAAAAGAAATAATCTAAGAATTGTGGGTATACCAGAAGGGGAGAAAATAGGGAAAGGGGGAGAATAAGTAGTCAGGGAAATAATAACAGAAAACTTTCCCATCCTCTGGAAAAAAGATTCAGTGCAAATCCAGGAATTGAAGAGAGTCCCTAATAAAATAGACCCTAATAAACCAACACCAAGACATAAGTAGTCCAAATGGCAAAAAACAAAGAGAGAGAGAGATGATCTCCTTAAAGCAATAAGGGAGAGAAAAAAAAACCTCAAATACAAAGGAAGGGACATAAGAATCAAACCAGATTTCCCATTTAAAATAATTCAAGCAAGAAGACAGTGGAATGACATATTTAAATGCCTGAATGAAAGAAATTTCCAACCTAGGGACCAATATTCAGCAAAACTCTCATTCATATGGGAGGGAAGACTAAAAACATTGTCAAACATAAATGAACTTGTATTATTTGCACAAAAAAATGATCCAAAATGACCTACTCAGAGACGAATTACACAATTCAAACTCCCAATTGTAACAACAACCACTCTACACAAAACACAAATGCACAACAGTCCTCTCTGTTAATCATCTGCCTAAATGTTAATGGACTAAACTCTCCCATTAAGAGACAGAAAACTGGATTAGAAAACATAAACCAGACTTCTGCTGCCTGCAAGAAACACACCTACAACTACAGGACAAACATAGGCTTAGAATAAAAGGATGGAAATTAATTATTCATGCTAATAGAAAACAAAAAAGAGCAGGGACAGCCATTCTTATATCAGACCAAATCCCATTCAACCTCAAAAAAGTGATCAGGGACAAAGAGGGTCACTACTTACTGATCAGGGGAACACTAGACCAAGAAGTACTAATGCTGGTCAATATTTATGCACCTAATGTAGAGCCAGCAAAATATGTGAGGCAACTGCTCACAAACCTGAAGAAACACATGAAGGGAAGTGTGATAATATTAGGAGATCTCAATACTCCACTATCACCACTGGACAGATCCACCAAACAGAAAACCAGCAAAGAAATAAGAGCCCTAAATGAAAAATTAGAAGATCTAGGGCTAATAGACTTATATAGGACCCTCCATCCCCAGAAAGTAGAATACACATTCTTCTCAAGCCCACATGGAACCTTCTCCAGAATAGACCATGTCCTAGGATACAAATCTAACCTATATAAGACCACAAATGTAAGGATCATTAGAAGCACACTATCAGATCACTATGCAACAGAGGTCAAAATTGACTACAAGAAGAAGCAATGGAGAAAAAATAATACCTGGAGATTAAACAACATGCTGCTCAACAACAGCTGGATTAAAGAGCAAATCAAGGAAGAAATAAAAAGATTCCTTGAGACAAATGATAATGAAGAGACAACTTGTCAAAATCTGTGGGACACAGCAAAAGCAGTAATTAGGGGGAAACTCATAGCAATACAGGCCTATATCATGCAACAGGAAAATGACAAAACCAACAGTTTAAAGGATCACCTCAAGGTATTAGAACAACAGCAGCAAAGAAACCCAACCACAACCAGAAGGCAAAAAATAATAAAAAACCAGAGCAGAAATAAACAACATAGAAACTAAGAAAACAATACAAAAAATTAATGAGACCAGGAGTTTTTTTTTTTAAAATAAACAAGATAGGCAAACCACTGGCAAAACTCACCAAAAAAAAAAAAAGAGGGAAAACACCCAAATCAGTAGGATCAGAAATGAAAGGGGAGAGATTACAACAGAACCTCAAGAAATACAATATATCATGAGATCATATTATGAACAACTATATTCAGTTAGGCTAGAGAACCCAGTAGAAATAGACAGATTCCTGAAAAAAATACCATCTTCCAAGACTGGAGAAGGAAGACCTAGAAAACCTAAACAAACCAATCACTTCAGAGGAAATTGAAGATGTAATTAAGAAACTCCCTAAGAACAAAAGTCCAAGCCCAAATGGATTTACAGACGAATTCTATCAAACATTTCGAGAAGAATTACTACCACTTTTCCACAGGCTCTTCCAAACCATTGAAAAAACAGGAATTCTCCTCAACTCCTTTTATGAGGCTAATATCACACTTATTCCCAAAGATGCAAAGACACCACCAAGAAAGAAAACTACAGACCATTCTCACTAATGAACATAGATGCAAAGATTCTCAACAAAATTTTAGCAAACCGAATCCAGCATTTTATCAAAAAGATCATACATCATGACCAAGTGGGTTTCATCCCAGGAATGTAAGGTTGGTTCAACATATGCAAATCAATCAACATCATACATCACATGAACAACAAGAAAGACAAAAAAACCACATGATAATATCAGTCGCAGAGAAGGCATTTGACAAAATCCAACACCCTTTCATGTTGAAAACACTCAGTAAAATAGGGTTAGAAGGAACCTTCCTCAAGATAGTTACAGCTATCTATGAAAAGCCCACAGCCAACATTATCCATAATGGTGAAAAACTAGAAGCATTTCCACTAAAGTCAGGAACTAAGCAAGGCTGTACACTCTCTTCACTGTTATTCAATATAATCTTAGAAGTCCTAGCAAGAGCAATCCAACAAGAGACAGGGATCAGATTTATACTACAGGGCCTACTCATTGAACACATTCAAGCAAACTAACATTCCTTTGCTCTTTTCTCCTATCTTCTCACTATTTTTTTCTTCTTTTTCCTTTTTATCTTATTTGCTCTTTTCTCCTTTTCTGCCCCTTCCCTATGCTTCCTCCTGTTCCCTCTGTTAGAAATCCGACTATCCCTTCACTCGTCAGTCTCACCCAGATTTCCCACCTTATTAAAACTCTTCACCTTCAGTTCTTAATCTATTAGGCATCAAGACTGACCTCCTACCCCAACGAACCAGTATCCAGCACCCAAGCGATGAGACACCCACTCAAACCCACACCTCATCTCCAGCAAGAAAAGACAACTAACACCCCTGCTGACTCATGTTGTGTGGCCCTCCTTACCAACTCTTCCTAACGGGACTGTTGCTTGATACCGGACTTAGCTCTAAAAGGACTCCCAATGCAAGACCTCTACCCAAGACCTCCCTGCCGCAAATCTTTTGCCAATCTCAAGAAGGTCAGGGTGTGTGATGAAAAGGCGCCCAGGAACCCACACCCCACAAGAAAATCTCAAAAGACAATGGGGAAACCTATAGTTCCATCATAAGTATAAGCCTTGTATAACACTACCTCTTTACTGACTCTTCCCCAAATATAAGGTAGTCTCCTGCATCACTTTTTTCCTTTAATTACTTTTTAATTTTGTTTTTAAGTTTTATTAAAAAACTTTATTTTTTATACCTATATTTTTATCTCTATTTTTATCTTTTTTGATTGTGTGACTTGCTTCTGTTTTCTTCTCTTTCCACCCCAAATGCATTGGCAATATAATGTAGCACCATTTTTTTCTGCAAAGGCACACTACAAAAAGGGGTAAGATTACATATAATGAGAAAACTTATTCACACAACTGAGTTGGGGTGGGGGTCTAGGAGGGAAGGGTATTGGGGTCCTAGGAGGAGGGAATACTGATTATGGATCTGGGGTTAGAATTGTGTGCATAAGAAGCCTTTACTAATAGCTTTGTAAACTACAGAATCTCAATAAAATTTTTTTAAAAAAATCTTTATAGATACACCATAAAAGGCGAGCAAGATGGTGTGATAAGGGCCATTTTTATTTGTCTTGAGCTCTGCTCAGGTATCTGCTTTTTTTTTTTTTTTTTTTCTTTTTCTCACAACCTTGCCTTGTTTATGTTCTTCAAATTCGAGTGCAGGTTCTACTCACTAATGCATCTTTCCCAACCTTACCTGTCCATGCTGCTAAACACCTTGGCTTATTATTTTTAAAAATAACTATGACTTTCATGGGGCGGAGCAATAGTGCAGTGGTAGGGCATTTGCCTTGCATGCGGCTGAACCAGGATGGACCTGGTCTGATCCCCTGACATCCCATAAGGTCCCCCAAGCCAAGAGCTATATCTGAGTGCATAGACAGGAGTAAACCCTGAGCGTCACCAGGGTTTACTTAATCAACTTAATCGAGTTCTGAATTGCATCTTGGTTTGACACTTTTTCTTAAGTATACAATGATCTTCCTGAAAACATGGACCAAGTATTGTTGGGCACAGTTTAATCCCCTGTGCTCAATTTACACATTAGGAGTAATTAGCTCTGCATTTCTCTGTTCATTCATTTTCAGACCATTCCCGCTTGGTGACAAAGTGACTTTTTAGTACCCGTTCAGCTTAGTGATCAAATAGAAAGCAAGAAGTTAATTTATAAACTTACTAGCAAAAAAGTATCTAAAGTTGATGGGGCTGAAGTGATAGTACAGAAGATGGGATATTTTCTTTTTATATAGACATCCCAGGTTTGATTCCTGATATTTCCTTAAATTTATTTTTAAATTAATATCTTTAAGCACTTTTTGTAGTTGGGTTTCAGTTATAAAAAAGAACATACCCTTCACTAGTGCAACATTTCCAACCAATGCCCCCTATCCCCCTTACCTGTATGTATTCGAGACAGGCATTCCACTTCTCTCACTTATTAACATTGCCATCACAGTTGTTAGTGTAATTATTTTTCTAACTGAACTCACCACTTCATATTGTGGGCTGATCCTTCCAGCCCTCATCTCTATTGTCTCTGGGTATTATTACAATAATGTCTTTTATTTTTTTTAAAACCTATAGATGAGTGAGACTATTCTGTGTCTATCTCTTTCCTTCTGACTTATTTCACTTCGCATAATAGTTTCCATGTCCATCCATGTATAGGAAAAGTTCATGACTTCGTTTTTTTCTAATGGTTGCATAGTATTCCATTCTGTAAATGTACCACAGTTTCTTTAGCCACTCACATGTGGTCAGGAATCTGGGTTGTTTCCAGAGTTTGGCTATTGTAAATAGCAATGAATATAGGGGAGCAGAAGGCATTTTTGTATTGTGTTTTTGTGTTCCATGGCTATATCCCTGGAGTGGTATTGCTGGATCATATGGGAGCTCAATGTCCAGTTTTTTGAGGAATCTCCATATTGTTTTCCATAAAGGCTGGACTAGACGGCAGTGAATGAGAGTCCTTTTTCTCCACATCCCCACCAGCACATATTGTTCTTATTCGTTGTGATGTGTGCCAGCCTCTGTGGCATGAGATAATACCTCAATGCTGTTTTGTTTTTTAATCTCCTTATGATTAGTGATATGGAGCATTAACCCCATCATAAAATGGGGAGAAAAGAATGAACAGACAATTCATCAAAGAAGAACTACAAACAGCCAAAAGGCACATGAAAAATGATGCCTGATATTTTATATGTTCCCCAGAGAACTTCCAGAAATGATCTCTGAGCTCAGAGCTAGGAGTAATCCCTGAGCACCACTGTAGCCATGTAGTTCCAAAACAAAACCAAAAGATCTAGAACTAATTCTCATTGGTCCAATAAGAGCCATTTGTTGGCGTGGAAGTTAGGGCGCTTCAAGATAAAATGGTGACATTGAATTATGTTTTGTATGGTTTAACTTGGAAGTCATCCACACACAATGGCTTTTTAATGATGTACACTTGAAACAGAATGTAATGTTATAATGGAATGTTACTTCAATTAAGAAAAATGTAGTAATGGCTAGAGAGATAATAGGGGGACTTCAGGGCTTACTTTGCAGACAGCAGATCCTGATTTGAATCCTGGAACACATGTGGATCCCTGAGCATTCTTGATTCTTGAACACAGAATCAGGAAAAAGCTTTGAGCAAATCTCTTCCTCCTTGAAACAAAAGAAAAAATGTAATAAATTAAAAAAAATAAAGTCACTCAGTGTTGCTGATTTCCTTATCCTAACTCATTTGACACAAAATTGCTAAGACCCCCTCATTAAAAATTTGCAAGAGGGGCCAGGGAAGGTGGCGCTAGAGGTAAGGTGTCTGCCTTGCAAGCGCTAGTGTAGGACAGACTGTGGTTCAATCCCCCGGCATCATATATGGTCCCCCCAAGCCAGGAGCAATTTCTGAGCTCATAGCCAGGGGTAACCCCTGAGCGTCAAACAGGCATGGCCCAAAATCAAAAAAGAAAGAAAGAAAGAAAGAAATTTGCAAGAAGGATGCATGAAAGAGAGCAATGAAGCTTGTCTTGGTGACAAGGACAGTATTAGATGTTGCTGTGGCTACTGCTCTAGAGGTTACAGAAAAAAGGGCTGTGACTTGTGTCAATCCTGCCCTAAAGAGTCAACTGGGGAAAATGGAAACTACAGGTGGTGGATATGATGTATGTGGAAGAAATGGACACATAGCCACTAATTCAGGTGTTCTTGTTACAATGCTTTTATGTGGTGGAGCCAGCAATCATTTATTTCACGACTAGGCACCAGTTTTGCATTTTATAGCAATATTTACATAATTTTAACAGGGATGAGTTCAAAAGGGAATACTTAATGAAAAGTTGGGAAATGAGTTTCCATTTCTTTTTTTTTTTTTGTTTTTTTTTTTGGGGGTCACACCCGGCAGTGCTCAGGGGTTATTCCTGGCTCCAGGCTCAGAAATTGCTCCTGGCAGGCACAGGGGACCATATGGGGCGCCGGGATTCGAACCAATGACCTCCTGCATGAAATGCAAACGCCTTACCTCCATACTATCTCTCCGGCCCCGAGTTTCCATTTCTAAAGAGGTTCCTGCTTCATCCAAACACCATTTGAAATTCTATTGAAAAGGAAACTTCTAACATTCTTGCCAATGTTGTAAATTAAATAAAAAAGGCCAACAATGAAGAAATAATTTAGTTGCCAATCTAATCATACAAATAAAACATTTGGTTTAAAACAAAGCTAAGATAAATCAATATTGGAGCAAAATTACTTTGGTTTTGTTTGTGTGGCACAGACAATTGCATTCAAATAAGATTAAGATATTGGGGCTGGCAAGGTGGCGCTTGAGGTAAGGTATCTGCCTTTCAAGCGCTAGTCAAGGAAAGATCGCGACTGTGGTTTGATCCCCCAGCGTCCCATATGGTCCCCCCAAGCCAGGGGCAATTTCTGAGCGCTTAGCCAGGAGTAACCCCTAAGCATCAAATGGGCGTGACCCTAAAAACCAAAAAAAAAAAAAAAGAAAAGAAAAATGATTAAGATATTGTACTAATTGAGATAGAAAATTTTCTGTCAATTTTTTTTGTTTGTTTTTGGGCCACACCCGGTAATGCTCAGGGGTTACTCCTGGCTATGCGCTCAGAAGTTGCTCCTGGCTTGGGGGACCATATGGGACGCCGGGGGATCGAACCGCGGTCCGTCCAAGGCTAGCACAGGCAAGGCAGGCACCTTACCTCTAGCGCCACTGCCCAGCCCCTCTGTCAATTTTTTTACTCTTTGTTTTCAACTTCTCAACAATTATATCTTTGATTGTTGCTTCTTTATAGGGGATTTCTTCCCTGATACTCTGGGACCCCAGTTATTCTTTAAAAAATTATTTTATTATATCACTGTGAGTGACCAAGCTGCTCATAGTACAGTCATTTTAGGCATTTATGTTCCAACACTCATTCTATCATAAGTGTGACCTTTCCTTCACTAGTATCCCCACTCTCCTACCCACCATCATAGCCTACCCCCTTGCAGGCACAAACTTATTTCATATTAGTTGATACAACACAACTGTAAATGAAATTATAGAAATTTATATCAACAAGGGTCAAATTGAAATAATTGTTCTTTCCATGGTGTTACTTAAGTCAGTGCCTAAAGATTGATTGGATCATGTTTGGTGCTAGTAGAACCTTTTGTGTTACTGTTTAGGTTCACCGAGCTTGGTAGATTTCTGTAGAAATTTCTCACCAGATTCCCTATGATACTACTGGGTTGACATTATTATTAAGTGTTGAGGCGTCCCATGACCACTTTTAGTCACGTGGTCTGGGATCTATAGATCTGAAACAAATTTGATGGATTGGCAATTTGATAAGGTTAACATGTGGAGTTGGGCCATTTTTGTTGGAGTGTGTAAAATGTATTTATTCATAAAGAGGTTTTATAATGAATAATTTGAATCATCGAGCTACAAAATGTTTTGTATTAAGCTAGTATTGGATTAAAAATCTTTACATGGCAGAGCATGTCTTATTTCTTAGCTGCCTACTAATAACGAGATATTGGAATCTAAAGACAAGAGTCACAAGGGGCTTTCAACAATTTAAATTCATTAAGCACAAATTCATTTTTGAAAAAATAGTATGGACAATTTTATAAGAACATTAAAAAATGATCAAACCATTTATTTTTAGAAAACACCTTTGCATCATACTGAAAACATGTGGTTAAGAAATTGATTGAAATACTTGAAATATGAAGAATGATTATTCTCTTTGTTATTTCTTTAATGCTCATAAAACCAATATCAAGAAAATTTATTTTCATTTTCTCTAATGGTCACAGATATATTTTCTTTTAGAACAAGTTTACTTCTGAAAGCAAGTTCTGAATAGAACTATTTTGTAGTGAATTAGTCAAACCCATTTATTAGCAATGAACTGCAAGATTGTACAATTATAATTAAAATATGTCACACTTTGGGGACATGTAGCTCAGTGGTAAACTACATGCCTTGCAAGGGTGAAGCTCTGGGTTTAATTTCTGACACTTCCTTCAAAGAAAGCAAAAGCTTTAACCCTAAATAATACCATAGTTTGAAGAATAAATTATAAGGTTATTCCAGACATAGCAGTGATCAGTCACACAAATGCACAAATTTAGAGTTAGAGGTAAAGTCTTGCTCAGAGGAAATACAGATTGAAAGGAAACTTAGTAGGTAAATTTAATGTGGAATCCGAAGGAACATAACAAGACTAACAAATTTCATTTCCAACTTCCCGCCACTCTTATAGGTTTTGTCTTTCCTTCCTCTGGTTCTCAGTTTGATACTTCCTCAGGGCAAATCATAAGAGTCATTGCTTTGACAATGGCACCGAAGATGATGCTTCTTAAGTATTTTACAAGTTTTGTCTTGTTACAAAACAAGTTCATAATGCTTGAATCATTATTCTCAGCAATATGAATCAAAATGCAGCAGAGGCAACAGATTTCAACACAGCCGCAGGAAAAAGAAGAGATTCTAAAATACTTACTATATGAAAAATAGCTCCTCACACTTCCACTCTGTGGGGGTTTCCAATACCCACCCCCCAACTTCATAGTAAACTGCTGTTTGCCAAAGCAAAGCAGCCACTCCATTAATTATAAAGTAAGAGAAAAATGGGTATTGATCTTAAGCTGTTCCATTCTACTTGTTCAGTATTAATTGAAAGTTATTCCTCTGATACCACTTAAAAGAAATCTTCTGAGGCACTATAGAAAATGTTTAAAATATTTAGTCAAGGTTAAGTGAGCTCAGAGTTGAGTTTTCTATAAACAAGGTATTTTTAAAGCCTGAATTGGATTTATGTGACTGGCAGGATGATTTCTAAATTTCCTTCGATCTCTTTGGTCAAGTATATTTGCTGGTGCCATGTTTATATGTGGCTTCTTCCTCAGACAGTCCCCTTGTGAAAGCAACATACCCTCCCTCATCCCCTAATTCATTCCCCCCAATCTTTCCATGCATCAGGAGCTAGGTAGGGCACCAATCCAGTATAATATTATGACCATGTGATAAGATACTAATCTAAATTCTAACTGTAGGGTTAGAACAACAAACGTTTAAAGTGCCTGTTCATTTCTAATGGAGTTTGGTTCAATGAACTATGTGTGTATCTGTCTTTCCTGTCACCATTTCGGCCTCTTCCACCTCTTCTGTTGCTGCTACCCAAGACAGCAAGACCAACCCTGGATCTTCTTCCTCTCTTTTGCTGCTCTTTGTGAGGATCTCAGATGGAAGATCTTAATGATACTCCACTCCCACTTGCTGAACATCAATACAAAATATTTATTAATGGACTAATTATTTATCAAGGTTTCAGTTGATAGGCTATTAGAAGTTAAGTTTTGGGGAGGGGGTAAATGTACTTCATGATTTTTTCAGTGATTTTTTTTTGGTATTTTTGGACCACACTGGCAGCTCTCAGGGGTTACTCCTGGGTCTGCACTCAGAAATCGCTTCTGGCAGGCTTGGGGGACCATATGAGATACCTGGGATTGAACCCAGTTCAGCCACGTGCAATGCCAAAGCCCTACCGCTGTGCTATTGCTCCAGCCCCTATTTCATGATTTCTGACTGCACCTAACCTATCTGTAGTTTAAGGAACAATATATACTAATATCAGTATATTTTTGGATAATGCTTATATAATGCTGTCAATATGCAGTATTTTGTTCTAGGTTTTTTGTGCACATTGACCCATTTAACACTCACTTCATTTTATAAGGAAAATAAAATTAGGATCTCCTTCACTTTACAAAAAGTGAAACTTAGGTAGAAGATAAACAACCATTTCAAGGTCATTTATTTAGTGAGTGATAAATCCTAAGTTTGGACCTACGTTAGCTAGCTTTGGAGTACGCGTTCCTAAGAACTTGGTTTATTGTAGCTATCTAAAATATCTCTGCTTTAGAGGAACGCCAAAAGTCTTTGAAAAAATTACAAAATAATTTCTTTTAGAAATTATGAAATGGTTTAGTTGAGAGTAAATTTATATTCTGGAGTAAGAACAGAAAACAATCACTATCACACAATTTTATATTATCTATGCTGCAGAGGGATTTTGATATTTATTTTCAATGAATTGATGAAAATATTTATGCAAAATGATTTTTATCTCTGTTAGAATTAGTAATGGATTCTTTTAAAGTTTTTGCTTGTTTTGGGGTCATGCCTAGTGATACCCAGGGCTCGATGCTTAGGTAGGGTTCATTCCTGGAGTGGAATTGGGGGAACCATATAGGGTCCTGTGGATTAAACCAACAAGGACAGTGCTCTACTTGCTGTTCTTTCTCTCCAGCCCTTGTTTTAATTTTTTAGTGATATGACTATAATTAGAAAGAAGAAATTTAGAAATTAGAGAGAATTTAGAAGTAAGAAAGACCTAGTATGCCAGCTATAATGCATCAGTAGTTTCCTTACAGGTAAAATAAGTGTTTCTATGCCAACTTTGCAGAACTGTTATGTGAATTAGAAGAGATTATCATTTATAGACTTTATATGCCCTGAGAATTTTTCTGTAGTTATTAACTTAGTCTGTGTTATATCATGAAAGTATAGTAAGTATCAATGGAATGATGAATGAAAGTGTCTGAAATATGCTGTCTCTTATTGTATTTCATGGGCTTTGAAACATGTTTTATTTCATTGGCATTGAAAGCACTTTTTTATATTTTAACTTCTCCAAAATCAGGCTATATCACACAATGAAATATTACATAAAATCACAGCCAGAAGGCTGTTAAAATGTAGCTGTGGATTTAGTTTTTATTCCAGGCGTGTTGAAGGAATGATAGAATATAAGTTCTAGCTGTTATTTGAAAAACTTCGATTGAAACCTTTTGGTAAAATAAATTTCAGCCTCAATACTTGAAGAATGAATGTTAGTAATCTGGGGTTATATCTCTAGCAACAATAGTGCAATACTCTTCAACAGATGCTATATCATGGAAGCACATAATGGGACAGAGAATGATATTGTATATAAAGGAAAACAGATACCTCCCCTACAAATCCTGGAGTCAAGAATAGATTAGAGG
This sequence comes from Suncus etruscus, assembly GCF_024139225.1. Taxonomy (NCBI): domain Eukaryota; kingdom Metazoa; phylum Chordata; class Mammalia; order Eulipotyphla; family Soricidae; genus Suncus; species Suncus etruscus. Next base: position 13,325,048 of record NC_064863.1, on the reverse strand, counting down.
GGCTGGAGCATAGCATAGTGGGTAGGGCATTTGCTTTGCAAGTGATCTACTCGGGTTCAATCCTTGGCATCCCATATGGTTCCTTGAGCCTGCCAGAAGTGATTTCTGAGCACAGAGTCAGGAGAAACCCCTGAGCACCACTGGGTGTGGCCCAGAAACAAAATAAAAATAGATTTTGAAGCATTGAACACATGTATAGGCCCTTTAAATAATACACTAGGTAATTTATTTTGCCTATATATCTTTTGGTTTATGTAAAGAATAATGCCCAAGAAGAATATAAAATATTTGAATTTGGGTGAGTCTAAAAGTCATTTTAAATAAGATGATGAATGAAGCATAATCACACATTATACTATTTAAGCGACAATGCCTTTTCCTTTTTTATTGTTACATACATTAAAAAGTTCACGAGATGCTGAGCTCTCTAATAATGTCATATTTTATTAATGAACTATGAGAGTATGAGCTTCATAAATCTCAATCATCATTTTGTGATTATCTAATAAATTTGCATTAAATACATCTTCTAGACTGTATAACATGTATATACACCATGTTAGCATATTTTAAAAGTCAGGGAGTTTGGGTTGTACTAGTATCTCTCTCACCTTTTTTACAGTGGTTAAATTATCATCTTTTGACCTGAAGTTCAAGTCAAAAGACTTGGGAGGCTCCAATCATGCTGAAAGTTTCTACAATGGGATTCCTGAGATGAAGTTTCTACCCAATTTTCTAAGATTTGTTGGAGGTCAGAAACCAATTGGGATTATGACTGTCTTAACACATTTGCACTAGAGGTTTGGATAAAACTATCAGGAGGTGATGAGATTGAGATTAAATGACTATGTCATCTTCAATTTTGGGAGATATTTTGACTGGGTGTAGAATGCCAGCCTAATTTCTCTCCTCCTTCCTCTACTACTTTAGAACTATTTCTCTAATGCCTTATCATTTGCATTTTGTTTTGTTTTGTTTTGGAGCTACAGCTGGCAGTGTTCAGGGTTGACTCCTGGCTGTGCATTCAGCATTTATTCCTGACTGGCTTGGGGGATCACATGGGATACCAGGTTGACTGTGAACAAGGCAAATGTTGTACCTGTTGTACTATGGCTGCTCTGGCCCCTTCATTTTCATTTTTTGTAATGAGAAGTTTGCTCTAATTACAGTCACGTGCCACTATGTTTTGATTAGTGATGAGTGACATGTGATAATGATTCATACATATATAGCCTAGTCATGTAGAAGGCCATACGGTCTTCCCTCTCTGATGTGAACTTCCCTCTCTGATGCTTTTACAATGGTCAAATACCCCAAGACACTTCACTTATACCACATTCCTTTTCTTCCTTTTTTGTTTTTTGTTTTTGTTTTTGGGCCACACCTGGTGATGCTCAGGGGTTATTCCTGAATATGCTCTTAGAAATCGCTCCTGGCTTGGGGAATCATAGGGATGCCTGGGGATCGCAACTGTGGTCCATCCTAGGTTAGCGCGTGCAAGCAAGTATTCTACCACTATGCACCACCGCTTGGGCCTCCATGTCCCTTTCCTTAAGTGATGCTTTAGCTGTATTATTTTGTTCTTCGGTATTTTTTCTTCTGAAAAATACTATTCATTTAATATTTTAATATCCTGGTCCTGTTAATTTTGTTGTAAGTATAATTTCTGGGTCAACTTTTAATGATTGATTTTCTTTTTTTTTTTTTTTTTTTTTGGTTTTTTTGGGTCACACCCGGTGGTGCCTCAGGCGGTTACTCCTGGCTGTCTGCTCAGAAATAGCTCCTGGCAGGCACAGGGAACCATATGGGACACCGGGATTCGAACCAACCACCTTTGGTCCTGGATCGGCTGTTGCAAGGCAAACACCTCTGTGCTATCTCTCCGGGCCCTAATGATTGATTTCATACCCTCATTATGGGTTTACACACTTATTCTTTGCATGCTAAGTAGTGTTTGAAAATACTTAATGATTGTTTTTGTTTGTTTTTTTTTGAGCCACACCTGGCTGCATTCAGGGGTTACTCCTGCCTCTGCTCTCAGAAATCACTCCTGGCAGGCTCAGGGAACGATATGGGATGCCTGGCATTGAACCCGGGTCAGTCCTGGGTCGGCAGTATGCAGACAACACCCTTTTGGTGTGCTATCACTCCAAGCCCCAAGACATAATGTTTGAAAGCAGTTATAGTTTTATAACAAAACTGAGATGAAGGTACAGAGGTTTCACACATCCATGGCTTTCCTCATTATCACACATTCTTTTTTTTAGAGGGGCATATCCTGTGGTGCTTAAGATCTAATTGCCAGTTGTGCTTGGGACACTTACTGCAATGCCAGCATTGCACATGGCCCCTACCCCTTTGAGACTGTCTCTTTTGCTGCACACATTATTGATATTTACTCCCATACCACAGAGCATATTTAAGACCCAAGAATGAACTTACATTGAAAAATCAGATCATTCAATTTAACCTTAAGTTTAACTGTAGAGTTCACTTTATAAGTACATCTATGGACTTAGACAAAAATATGAAGTATATTCATCATACTAATATTATAAGTATATTTTATTGCTTTAAAATTCATTGTTCTATTTATACACTCCATGCCCTTTATCTCTGCCCTTAGCAACCACTGACCTTTCTAATTGTTCTATAGTTTCTTTCTCCTGAATGCAATATAGTTGGAATCACACAGCTATATAAGCTCTCTTAGATGAATTTTTTTTTTTTAACTTAGCAATATAACTTGACGGTTTCTTCATGTATTTTCATGTTCAATAGTTCATTTATTTTTAGCATTGTTTGTAGGTACCATAGTTTACTCACCCACACATGCAAATAAACATGGTTGCCTCCAAGATTTAGCAATTATGAAGATGTTTAATTTTAAAAGACATGCCAAGCTGTCCTTCCACAGTTGGCTTTGCCATTCTTGCATCTCCATCAATGATGTATGTCAAATTTGGCTTTGTATCCACCTTCGTGAGGATTCAGTGTTAAAAATGTTCCATGTTTTAGCCATTGTCACAGAGTATAGTAGTATTTTATTGTTACTTCAATTCTAATTTCTCTAATAATGTACGCTGGAACATCTTTTCAATTTTTCAAATGCCTATTTGCCATCTGTGTAAAAAAGATGATGAAGTACTCTGTTTAGTTTTTTGCACTATTATTATTATTATTATTATTATAATTATTAATATTATTTTGGTTTTGGACCATACCTGGCAGTGTTCAGGGTTACTCCTAGTTCTGTGCTCAGAAATTACTCCTGGCGACTCAGTGGACCCATATGGCATATGGGATACTGGGGATCAAACCTGGGTCAGCCATGTACAAGGCAAATGCCCTATCCTCTGTGCTGTTACTTTGGCCCTGGTCTATTTTTTTTATTTTTATTTAAAAATATTTTTTGTTTTGTTTTGTTTTGTTTTGTTTTGGGTCACACCTGGCAATGCTCAGGGGTTACTCCCTGGCTCCATGCTCAGAAATTGCTCCTGGCAGGCACGGGGGACCATATGGGATGACGGGATTCGAACTGAATGACACTTCTGCATCAAAAGCAAACACCTTACCTCCATGCTATCTCTCTGGCCCTAAAAATATTTTTAAATTTTATTTTATTGAAACCATTGTGATCTACAAAGTCCTTCATAGTTGAATTGCAGATTTACAGTGAATCAAGGCCATTCCCACCAACAGTGTTGACCTCCTTCTATCAATGATCCCAGAGTGCATTCTATACTACCACCCTTTGCCTCCTGGCCTGCCAGTATAACAGGCCCATTTCAGTTTAGATTGATGAAGTTTAGGTTTCTTGATTCTATTGTTGACTTTGGCTTGGACATTTAGTTCTGTCCTTTTCCTCTCCACCAATGCACCTGAGACCACTTGGCCCTTGGCCCCATCTTTTCTTTTTTCCTTTCTTCTTAAATTTATAGAATAAGGCAGAAATATGAGGCAGAACAAAGTAATCAGTGTCCCAAGGATTTATATAAAAGGAGAGAGCCCATACTTAAAAGATAAAAAAAAAATAAGGAAGAGACAGACTCTGCTTGCTTCAACCTGGGAACTTTGATCTTCTCTGGCATTCATCCTCTGATGGCTTGCCTCAGCTGAGGTGAGTGTTTCCGGGGCCGGAGTTGCGGATAAAGCTGACTGCTGGGCCCCTTAGGCTCAGCAGACATTTTGGGGCCTGCCCCGCTTGCTTCAACCTGGGAACTTTGATCTTCTCCGGCATTAATCCCCTGAGGGCGTGCCTCACCTGAGGTGTGTCTTTCTGGGCTAGAGTTGTGAATAAGACAGACTCTGCTGGGCCCCTTAAGCTCGGCATACATTTTCGGGCTTCCCCTGGCTTGCTTCAACCTGGGAACTTTGATCTTCTCTGGCATTCATCCCCTGACGGCTTGCCTCGGCTGTTGTGGATAAAGCCGACTCTGCTGGCCCCCTTAAAGCCATTCTTCTTCTTCTTCTTCTTCTTCTTCTTCTTCTTTCTTCTTTTCTTCTTCTTCTTCTTCTTCTCTTCTTCTTCTTCTTCTTCTTCTTCTCTTCTTCTTCTTCTTCTTCTTCTTCTTCTTCTTCTTCTCTTCTTCTTCTTCTTCTTCTTCTTCTTTTCTTCTTCTTTTCTTCTTCTTCTTCTTCTTCTTCTTCTTCTTCTTCTTCTTCTTCTTCTTTCTTCTTCTTCTTCTTCTTCTTCTTCTTTCTTCTTCTTCTTCTTCTTCTTTTCTTCTTCTTCTTTTCTTCTTCTTCTTCTTCTTCTTTTCTTCTTCTTTTTCTTCTTCTTTCTTCTTCTTTTCTTCTTCTTTCTTCTTCTTCTTCTTTTCTTCTTCTTTCTTCTTCTTTTCTTCTTCTTTCTTCTTTCTTCTTCTTCTTTCTTCTTCTTTTCTTCTTCTTTTTTCTTCTTCTTCTTTCTTCTTCTTCTTTCTTCTTATTTTCTTCTTCTTTCTTCTTTCTTCTTCTTCTTTTCTTCTTCTTTTCTTCTTCTTCTTTCTTCTTTTCTTCTTCTTTTCTTCTTCTTCTCTTCTTCTTCTTCTTCTTCTTCTTCTTTCTTCTTTTCTTCTTCTTTTCTTCTCTTCTCTTCTTTCTTCTTCTTCTTTTTCTTCTTCTTTCTTCTTCTTCTTCTTTTCTTCTTCTTTTCTTCATCCTTCTTCTTTTTTTCTCTTTCTTCTTCTTCTTCTTCTTCTTCTTCTTCTTCTTTTCTTCTTCTTTCTTCTTCTTCTTCTTCTTCTTTTTTCTTCTTCTTTTCTTTTTTCTTCTTCTTCTTTCTTCTTCTTCTTCTTTTCTTCTTCTTCTTCTTTTCTTCTTCTTTTTCTTCTTCTTTCTTCTTCTTTTCTTCTTCTTCTTTCTTCTTTTTCTTCTTTTCTTCTTCTTTTCTTCTTCTTTCTTCTTCTTTTCTTCTTTTCTTCTTCTTCTTATTTATTCTTCTTCTTTTCTTCTTCTTCTTCTTCTTCTTCTTCTTCTTCTGCTTCTTCTTATTTTCTTCTTCTTTCTTCTTTCTTCTTCTTCTTTTCTTCTTCTTTTCTTCTTCTTCTTTCTTCTTTTTCTTCTTCTTTTCTTCTTCTTTTCCTTCTTCTTCTTTTCTTCTTCTTCTTCTTCTTCTTCTTCTTCTTTCTTCTTTTCTTCTTCTTCTTCTTCTTCTTTTCTTCTTCTTTCTTCTTCTTCTTTTCTTCTTCTTCTTTCTTCTTCTTCTTCTTTTCTTCTTCTTTTCTTCTTCTTCTTCTTCTTCTTCTCTTCTTTCTTCTTCTTCTTCTTCTTCTTCTTCTTCTGCTTCTTCTTCTTTTCTTCTTCTTTCTTCTTCTTCTTCTTCTTCTTCTTCTTCTTCTTCTTCTTCTTCTTCTTCTTCTTCTTGTTTGTTTTGTGATTTTTGGACCACTCCTGGTGACACTCAGGGGTTACTCCTGGCTATGCACTCAGAAATTACTGCTGGCTTGGGGGACCACATGGGATGCTGGGGGATTGAACCACAGTCTGTCCTGGGTCATCTGTGTGCAAGGCAAACACCCTATCGCTGCAAACATGGCCCTGGCCCCTTACTTCTTTTTTTTAAAATATGTAAATTACCTTACTTAAAGACCATGTATTATAGAGTTGACAATAATACATATGCTTCCAGGTAAGCTGAACTAAACTTATTTTTTAAAAAAAGGCAATGGAAAAATAGAAAGAAAAAAAAAGTACAGCAATAGGAAAATTTGTGAAAATTATTGTATCTAACATTGTCAGTAGGTTTACGAAGCTCTTGTTACTAGTTGACTTTTCTATTTTTTTCCTTCTGCACATTAGCTAGCTTTAAATACACATTAACATCTAATTTGGTGTGCTCCTATTGGGGTGACAGTATAAAAATTTTGGAGCTTTTTCATGACCACATAGGCCACTTTATGGTCCAGGAATTTCAGACCCTATGGACAGTACTGTAGCTTTTGTGAGGCATATTTTTTTGGCTGCCAGGACTTCCTGAAATACAAGAAGGCAGGAGATGGGGTAGGGTGCCCGAACTCACTCTAATTAAGTCCTGATTTTGTAAGCCCAAATAACAGCACACCTAAAGTTTTGATCAGTTTGGAGTCTTGCAGAGAATCATAGATGAGTAGAAGAGCTGAGTCACTGGCAAAACAGTGATTGTGGGTGATAGCTGAAGCTGGTGTGGCATTGGCAGGTGGAAACTTAGCCCACTCTTTCTTTCTGAAAGTGCTAGCTTTCAGCTGCATGGCTGGTGGACCCATAATTTTTTACAACTTATCTTACAACTCATTTGAAAATTAAGATTAAGTAATAAGAGAGATTAAGTCTCTTATTACAACGCTTTCTTTTTTGTTTGTTTGTTGTTTTGGGTCACACCTGGCAGCGCTGAGAGTTACTCCTGGGTCCTGTGCTCAGAAATCACTCCGGCAGGCACAGGGGACCATATGGGATGCCGGGATTTTGAAACCACCGTCCTTCTGCATGCAAGGCATAAATGCTACCTCCATAGCTATCTCTTCGGCTCCTCTTATTACTTCTTAATCATTATTGCCACCCCTTGAATGATGGTCCCAATTCTTAGATGTGCCTTCCCTTATTTATTTATAAATATTAAATTGAGCATCTTCTCTGAGTCTGTCATGGGAGAGCCATAGGGATAGGATAATGGCAGAATCATGACATGTGTTTCCCTCATAATTCTGCTTCAGCCCAACAAATACAATGTGGTCTTACATTTGACTGTCTTCAAGGATCTATTTTAGAATGCAAGCATCTATCTCTTCTAGAGCTCTGGAGAAAAATAATATCATTATTCCTTAGCATGCAAATTTAGTTTCAGCTTCTAATGCCTGCCATAAGTCCCTATGTAGTCCAGAGGTTCATGGAATATCTGCTGCCAGAAACCTTGGTTTGCTCTGAAGCTGATACCAGTATTCTGGAATAAGATAGCTCACACCCCTTTACCGTTCCAGTACTGGGACCTGGGAGTTTTAAGCTTGCCTCCATATGACAGAGCTCTGTATCTATCTGTAGACATGCTTTCCTCAAACATCTCTTTTATTTATCTTTGCTAATATAATGTAACTTTTCAGAGTTGACACCAGGTGGCATTTTTATTTTTATTCTTTTTTGGGTGGAGTGTCTTGCGTCTCACAACGAAGAGGTGAGGGGTCATTCCTAACTTGATGCTTGTCCCTGCCAGTGGTGCTAGGAGACCATGCAATGCCAGGGATAAAATCTGGTCTTCCACATGTAAAACATGTACACTTTCTATGTGCACCCCTGTATAAGGAACTCTGACCCTGAGACCAAAGGATGGCACCAGGTTTGAGAAGACCCTAGCCACTGTACCTTTGAGGGAGGGCCCTTTGGTAAAAGCTACTTGAACTCACGAAAAGGAGGGCATTAGGGTGCTAAAAGATCTTGATTACCTGTCCATGGGCCACTCAGGAAAAAGGGGATGTAGCATAAATATTATTTGAGGCATAACTTCAACTAACATCCTAAGGACCTTTTTTTGAACCTCTCTTAAAGACCATTCAGATTTATATAAATTATTATACCTTATTATGAGCATTTGTGTAGGTTCAAGTATTCTTTATTTATCCTTACAGAATAATTGCTACTCTCAAATCTAGCTTTGCTGTTAGCCTATGTGCAGTAATATTAAGGGTTAGTATTTCAGGCCTCAGTTCAGAATGCAGAAACTGGAGCAAGGCCAAAACAATAGCCAGTCTCTGGGAACTGACCTTGCTGGAGGACCAGGGGGACTGGGGGCTGTGCCTGGCCCTGGGTTGGTAAAGATAAACATGCAGCTTGTCCTGGGCATTTTGTCTAGGTCCAGTGAGAGAACTAATGGTCATGTCTGCAATTGTGACTCCTTGCCAGAAAAATTTTTATAAGTGTTCTGCTCTAGCCCAGAGAAAGAGGGAAGACAAGAATAAAAAGACAAGGGGCTGGAACAGTGATGCAAGTGGTAGTGCGTTTGCCTTATATGCAGCTAAGCGAGGATGGACAATGGGGTCCCATCTGGTCCCCCAAGCCAGGAGTGATTTCTGAGGGCATAGCTGGAAGTAACCCCTAAGCGTCACTGGGTATGGCCCAAAAAACAAAAAAATAAAAAAAATTTAAAAAAATAAAAAAATAAAGAGACAAGATGCTATTTCATTTCTGAGTGTCTGACTCTGATTTCATTTCCACAAAATTCATACGCACACCTTCTTGAGCAGGGACCCCAATAATTCCTTGATCCTGCTGGATCAAGCAGACCCTGATATACTCTAACCTTTTATGCTATCTTCCCAGGTCTCAGATGACACAGTTAACTTACTCCCCAAAATAAACTGAGCCCTTTATTCTTGGTGTTTCTAGAGCTCACTATGATATCGACTTAATTATGAGGCTTTTTATGCCAGTTGTTCAACCAATATTTGAACAGGTCTGGATTAGGGACTTTTCATGCCAATGGTTGAACTAGTATTTGAGTACTTTATGCAAAGTTGAACCTTATGTAGAATTCCATGGGTGTAATATGAAATGTGACTGATCCATATCATCTAAGATTTCAGCATCGACGGGAAATAATCTGGTCTACTATATATAATATATAGAATGCAACACACATTCTAGTAGAAGGAACACCGAATAGTGATGTAATACGGTGGCTTACAGTAAACTTTGGTATCTGGGGCTAGAGAGGTAGTATAGGAGGTAAGGCATTTGTCTTGCATGTCAATAATTCTTATTTGATCCCCTGTTTCACATGTGGTCTTCTAAAGTTTACCAGGAATGAGCCTTGAGCACAGTGGCCCCCAAACCAAAATAACCATAATAAACAGTGTTTATTACACAGCAGAATTTCCATAGAAAGCTAAGAAGTGAATAAATGGAGGATATTTTTCATCAATGAGTGCCTCTGACTAAAACTCAGTGTTCTTAATACTGAAAACCTGCTCATTGGGAGTGCTACAGGGCTTTGTAGAACAAAGAGGAGCTCATGGACATTACCACCTCATGGATAACATAGGAGATGGGTCTTTTTGGGGGGGGGCACACTTGGCGATGCTCAGGGGTTACTCCTGGATCCCTGCTCAGAAATAGCTCCTGGCAGGCACAGGGGACCGTATGGGACACCGGGACTCGAACCAACCACCTTTGGTCCTGGATCGGCTGCTTGCATGGCAAACGCTGCTGTGCTATCTCTCCAGGCCCAGGAGATGGGTCTTCAAGGGGAGAGGAAAGCAAAATTATTTTAAAGGTGAGACTCGGAGAGGTTAATTAACCCACCCAAGGGTGCAAAAATGGGGATTGAGAATCTGAGCATATTTCCATGCACTCATTACATGAGAAGGCTGCAGGAGATGAAATGAGACATGCAAACTTAAAATTTTTAAAACCCCTTTTGCTTTTCCACCCGCTCTGTAAAAATGAAAGAGCTATTGATTGGTAGGGCCAAATGTGAAGTTAGTAATGAGATTCGCTCTGAAAAATCCTTTAAAGTGTTTGTAATTAATTCACTGGGGGGGGGGCGAGAAGCAAACTGTGCACATAAAATGAGTTAAAATGATTAACAGAACTGCACAGGGTCTGTCGTGTGAGGCAGCAGAGCTGAATGCAGGCCCCGTGATTTGGGTCCACAGGCTTCTCCTGCAATGCCCTTGGAATTATATTCTCCAAATCAGTTATTGATCATGTCCAGGTTCGAACAGTCCTCTCTTTAACTATAGAAGCTCAAACCTGCTATAGGTTTTGTCCCCATTCAACTTCCGGGTGAGTCAGAAACAGGGGGTCTGGTGAGGAAAGTAGGGGGTCTTTTGAATTCTGTTGACAACCACCCCAGCCCCATGTTCCATATTCTTTCTCTGAGTGGAAATGCAGATGCAGAAAATCTAGTTTCTGAGAGACTTCAGTTTATCACATGGTATAGGAATGATGCATTAAATTCTAGAAGGGGCAAAAGTAATCTACACAGATTAGTTGCTAAATATTGTACTTTTTATTGTAAATCACGCCTTCAAATAAAAGATTAAAGAAGGGCCAGAGCGGTGGTGCAGCAGTAGGGCGTTTGCCTTGCACAGGGCTGACCCAGGATGGACCACAATTCAATCTCCTGGCATCCCATATGGTCCCCCAAGCCAGGAGCAATTTCTGAGTGCATAGCCAGGAGTAACTCCTGACTGTCACCAGGTGTGGCCCCCAAACCAAAAATCATAACAAAGACTGAAGAAGCTAATTGTGTTTTATTGTCTGTCTTGCTTTCTTCCATTATAGATATTAAAAAAGGGCAAATCTGAACATGAATTTGATTTAAACATTTTTTAAATTTTTATTTAACTATTATGATCTAAAAGTTTTTCATAATTGGTTTCAGACAATGTTTTAGGACCAATCCCACCACCAGTGTCAACCTCCTTCACCAATGTTCCCAGAGTCCATGCCACCACCCTCTGTCCCCTGTCTGCCAGCATAACAGGATAAATTTTTATTTTGGCTGTAAAAATTGGGGCCTCATTATTTAATTGTTGTTGACTTTTGCTTGGATATTTAGTTTAGTTCTTTCTTAACACCACAAACACACCTTTCATATTTGTGTTTATCTTCTTTCAATTTTTTTTTCTCTTTACTATACTCTGGGGCCAAGAGTGTTCTCTAAACTCCCATTTAAACCATTGCATTTTTTCATGCAGTTTAAAATATTTTTAAATGATACTTTTATTTTAAACTAAAAAAATTTTAGAGCAGAGTTTATTTTCAAAATTTAGAGCAGGATTATAACAATACTGAGAAGAAAGTAGAGAGATGTTCCATAATCAATTTGCTGTGCCTCCCCAGATTCCCCATTGTCCACATACCTCAACTGTATTTTTGTTACAACTGATGAACCCACATTGGCACATCATGTGATCCAAGTGCAAAGTGTACACTAATGCTCACTCTTGGTATTGTACAATATAAGGGTTTGAGAACTGTGTAAAGACATGTGTCCATCACAATAGAACATACAAAACTTTAAAAGTATTTCCCCGTATTCTGCCCATTTAACAATGTCTTCCCTCAATTCTAAGTAGTAAAACAATGTACCCAAAGGGTCGGAGCTATAGCACAGCTGTAGGGCGTTTTCCTTGCACTCAGCTGACCGAGGATGAACCTCAGTTCGATCCCTGGCATCCCATATGGTCCCCAAGCCAGGAGCAATTTCTGAGCTCATAGCCAAGAGTAGCCCCTGAGTGTCACCGGGTGTGGCCCAAAAACCAAAACAAAACAAAACAAAAACCTACCAAATGCTCCTAACAATTCTGCAAGGCCTGTGCTATTAATACATCCATTTCACTGATCTGAGGGCACTCACAGGTATTCCAGTGGGTGACAGAGCTGGGATTGAAACCCTTCTTGTGCTATGGCCAATAAATGTTCCCCAAGTGTGCCTCCCTCACTTACAAAATTATGTGTTATTTATTTGTCTAAGGGGATTCTTGACAATCCCAAAATAAAATACTAGAGCTTAACTGGTAGAGGGGAAGGCAATGCCCAGATATTAAAGGGGGAGAAGAGAGCTCTGCTCTAGGAAGAGTTGATGAAAGCTGCAGAGAAGTAAAAGATTCAATCCCCTCACCCCAAACAGTTCTCTGATCATGGGATATCCAAGCAGGTGAGTGAATGTGTCTCTGTGATATGAATGTTTATATTCTGACACATCAGGCTAATAGGAACAGCAATGATCTATTGGGCCTCTGTGGGGATCTGAGGACCTGAGGCTGAACCCCAGGGTCCCACTAAAGCCTTAGAGCCCCCATATATACAAGAAAAGAAATAGCACCAAATAACTAGAATTAGGATTTCACTTATGCATATAGAGATATATAAAATAAATATATTTCATCTTCAAGAATAGGTCACAAAAGCATTTTATAAACGTCATCTTTGCTGTACTGTTTTTTGGGGGGGGATTACTTCTAGCTAGGTGTTCTGGAGTTGCTTCCAGAGAAGTTGGGGGACCATATGCTCTCATGGATGAAACTCATTATGCAAATGGACTCAACATGCAAAGAGTGTGGTCTAGGACTTTGAGCTATTTGTCCATTCCATATGTGTGCTTTAATACTTTAATAATAAACTTTAATACAACTTAGTGAGAGAAGGACAATCTTGTTCACATAATGGGTTAGAGACAACAAATATTTAAAAAGATAGAAAACCAGTTGTGGCAGTTTTCAAATCCAGGAGACCTCACTCCAAACCCAAGGAGGACTTTCTTATACTATGGCATCAAAGACACCCTTTGAGAGCAGAACATTGGACTGAGCTGTCCTATGGGAAATTATTTGACTCAAAAGTTCATAACAACCTGAAGAAGCATGAATAACATGGGTTAGTACTGAAATTTAAGACACAAGTGAACAAAATCTGCAAGTCTTGTATTTAGGACAGGAAACAAGCAGGGAAAGGGATTGCACTATGGAAATTTTGTTTTATACAGACCTTCTTTGATCCATCTCTTTCTACTACATTAGCTTCCTCTGCAGCTGGAGAGGTTTTTAGGATCAGAAATCGAAGTTGATGTGGCCAGAGCGGTAGGGTGTTTGCCTTGCACGTGCTAGGATAGATTGCAGTTCGATCCCCCAGCATCCCATATGGTCCCCCAAGCCAGGGACGATTTCTGAGCGCATAGTCAGAAGTAACCCCTGAGTGTCAATGGGCATGCCCCCTGAAAACAAAACAAAAAAAAAAAAAAGAAATTGAAGTTGAAGAAAGGGTTTAATTTGAGTAAATTTGATAAAAGGGGTTTACACCTGTTGACCCCAGAGTGGTCATTCTAGACAATATATGCCTTACTTTGTCTACAAGATTCAGGTTTTCAGAAAAGGAATTACTAGGGGAGGGTGAGGAGGGTATAGCTCACCTAGTAAATAGCTGGATAGAGATTCTGGAAAGGTCTTTGGGGGTAGGTAACTCTTGAGTTAAGAATTGAAGAGCAAGTAGGAATTTGCAATGAGGATAGTTACAAATACTGCATTAGAAAAGAGTGGCGAAGTTTGAAATCAAGAGACAGTTTGACAAACATTGAGAGCTCACAGATGATTTATCTTAGCTCTAGTGAGAAAAGTTATGGAAGATACACCTATGAACCAATCCTAAATTTATTCAGACATCAGAGATGGGGACAAATTTGGACAGCTTTTATTTGTCTTATTCAAGTATAGGGAGTTAATTGGTACATTGAAATGAAGAGAAATAGTAAAAAATATTTGTGAGAATGGAGGCTTAATTTTTTTTAAAATTTAAGATTAGTGAACAGATGAGTGGATAAAGAAAATGGCACATTTATACAATGGAATACTACACAGCTGTTAGGAAACATGATGTCATGAAATTTGCTTATACATGAATGAATATGGAAAGTATTATGATGAGCAAAATGAATAAAGGGAGAGGGATAGTCAGAATAATTTCACTCATTTGTGGTATATAAAAAAGATAATATGGTATTAATATTCAAGGATATAAATAATATATATAATAGAGATGAGGGCCAGGAAGACCAATCCATTGTTGGAAGCTTGCCATAAATAGCAGGTGAATGCAGTTAAGGCAGAAAAGGGACCATTATGACAAACTACAGTGTCTAAAAGGAAAAACAAAAGAGAGAAATATATGTTACATATAATATATATTACCTGTGTAATATATATAACATACATATATATATAGAGAGAAAGAGACTAGAAAAATTTCTGCCTAAGATAACACACACACACATACACACATATATATATATATAGAGAGAGAGAGAAAGAGAGAGAGAGAAACTAGTAAGATGTCTGCCTCAGAAGCAGGCAGTGGGGTGGATAATGTGGGGAAAGAAACTGAGGACATTGGTATTGGGAAATGTGTACTGGTGAAGGGCATTGTACATTGTATGACTGAAAATCTGTCATGAACAACTTTGCCATAGTGAAAGAAAAAGCATTCAATTATATTATGACCAATCTTGTAACCACAGTGTTAAAAGTGATTAAAATAAAAATATTTTAATATTTCTAATTTATTTTTAAAATTTAAAATGCTGTGATGTACAGAATTATTGATAAATGAGTCTTAGATATAAAATCTTTCAACACCAATCCCACCACTGTCAACTTCCCTCCACTAAGGTTCCCAAGCCCCTCCCTTCTGACATCTCCCCTTCACTATGACCCCTACTTTGACAGACGCATTAAAACATACAATGGTTGCAGCTTAGATCTCTTAGCAGTTTTCAGTGTTGCTGAGTCAGCATTCGGATATATATAGCAGCAACACTCTAAAACTTCACCACTATACTCAAAGCCTCTAGTCCCTGTTTCCCCATTATTTCCCTTTCTCATCTTCTTACTTCCACTTCTGATTTCTTTCCTTCTTGAAAAATAGTTTTTGGCTCTAATGAATGAATGTCACTCAACATAAGGAGGCATAAATGTAGGAAGGTGGTAGGAATAGAAGGCCTGAGTTGTTTATTTCACAATTCTAGTTCATATATGTGAAGCTAAGATGACACATTGCCACACATTTAAGCTTGGCAATAATAGAATTCAAGAAGCAGCTGCATTTCTTTTACCTCCCCTGAGGAAAAGTGTAAAGATGCAAGATTTAACAAAACCCATTCTGATTTTTTCCTGTAGAAATATGTCTCTGGGTCCCTGGTCCACTACAATAGGAAGTGGCAAAGATAGTTGGGGTGAAGGTTATTTTAATGATTATTTTAATGTAAATAGAACTCTAAAAATCCTTCCAGTAAGCAGCTCTCAGACAAACTCTCTGACAGGTCTGAGATTTTATTGTATTAAGTGGTTCTTCCTGAGAAATATGTGAGTGAGTCTGGCCATGTCTACCCTGACACAAGCTCTCTTTAGGAGGAGACACGAAACTTTATTAGGGAAAGCAGAGGACCCATTAAGAACCACTTTAATATACTTCTCATTCCGTTAGCCATTTACTAATTTAATAAAGAGTGAGTTTCCCTAGTGACTGCTACTCAGAATCTGAAAGTCAATTCCTAAAGGATTCAGGGGAGTAACTTAAAAGAAAGTTAGATATATAGGCCCCATTTGAGAGAGAAAGACAAAGAAAGATGTGCCCTATATGGTTCTTGTCCCAAAGGGCTGGGTCATTTTGGAGAATAATGTAATCAGTTATTGTCCTGGAAAGCAATGGACACAATGCCATTGGACAGTGTTGGAATTCTGATATATCACTCTTGGATGGGGTATATACTGAATCACTTTATCTCTCCAAATCTTAGTTTTCTTATCTTTAAAATGGCTATAAGAACAGCAACAACAACAACAACAACAACAACAACAACAGAAACAACTAATCTACTATGTTCTAAAACTGTGAACATTGAATGAGACAAAGTATATAAAAGTACATTGACATCTGCATCATAAGATGTTTGCATTGAGAGAAAATTGCCCCCCAAAACACAAAAACAAATGGCTTGGGTTTTTGTGTAAATGATGAAGAGTTTTGCAAAGACAGACAACTATGGCGAATCATCTGCAGCATTTTCTTTTTACCTGACGACAGAGAGAGGAATTTGCCAGAAGAGGGGTAGAGAATGATGCTTGGATATATATCTCTTCCATGCCACAAAGAACAGTTGAGATAAGACAGACCAGAAGTGCAAGCAGGCAGAACTCAGCTCTAGAAAGAGGCAGAGTCAGGAGCTTCATATATGTGGCCAAAGATCAAGGTAGTTCCACAGGTAGTCCAATGAGTGTCACCATTTTGACAGACGGGGTCCTCTAGGAATGTATAGAAGGAATCTGGACAGTGACTAATGTCATGGCTGGGTGCATATGCTTGGAAGCCTGAGGGGAAAGAATCTAAACCTGGGAAGAATGAGAGTCTAATAGAAGTCAACTTCTGCTAAACATGGCATCACACGTGAATTTGTAAGGCAAAGTTAGAGAATGCAGTATATGAAGTCTTAATTTTAGAAAATGAAAAAACATTCTAAGGAAGACTTTCCAATTAACTACATCTAAAATGTTTAAAGAGACAAAGATCTAGAAACCATTAAGGGAGAGGCCAGCAAGGGCTAATGTGCAACTCTGGCTTGATCTCTGTCACTACTGAACCCCCTCAGCATTACTGGGTACAACTTGGAGACTTCCTAAGCACGGTTAAGGATAGCCTAAGTAATCCCTGCCACCACAGGGCCTGCGTAGCACCATATTCTCAGACACTTTATTTCTCTTATTTCTCTTTCTCCTCCCACCATTAAAGGGAGTAACTGGTAACAAGTAAGAAGACATCACCACAGAAAAACAGAACAAAAAATTACAGATGGGTTGGAGGGAGAGGGAAAAGGAGAATTCCAGAAGTCATCACTGGAATGAGATAAAATGGCTCATAAAATGGTAGGCTCAAAGTAGTCTAAAAGAATTAATGAGGTAGAAGACAAAGTTAAGTAAATGAACCAAAGTGGAGTGTTTGTATAATTGTAAGAAAAGAAGATTGAATATGATGGAGAAGAGAAATAACTGCAAGATAAAATAAAGGAAAAACATGCACAGGAAAAATATATACAGAAGAGAAAACATCCAAAATGAAGCAGTTGATTGTCATTGACTTACACAAGATGACACAGAGATACATGTTCAAGAGAAAACATAGAATTTTCCAGAAGAGAAAAAGCCTGTTTTATCTTCCCATTTTCCTATTTGAAACACACATTTAATAAGTATTTTTTCTTTGGACTACTTTAATATTTTTCTCCCTCTGGTATTCTATTTTTCTATAACATGAGTATAAATTAATCTATTGATACTTTTAAAGACAATGTATTCCAGGGCCAGAGAGATAGTATAGTGGATAGGGCACTTGCTTTGCATCTCCCCCTTTAAAAATAAAACACCTCCTAGATTCCATTTAAAAGAACTGGTACCTTACTGTCATTTTGGTTTGGATTTCCCTAATAATAAACTCCGATGAGCACTTTTTCATGCATTTCTTCCTCTTTTTAATAGGATAAGTTCTCTCTGTGACAATGAGAGCTCCCTTTTGGCTTCCACTTTCCTGGATTTATTTAGTACTCATTGAACCAATCATGCAGTAGAGAACCATTATTGGCGAAGCTTCTTCCACTGTACCGTTGAGTCCCTAGCTTGTCCAGTGACAATATGCATGCTTATCTTACCGCCTCACCCTAACCCCCTTCCTTGAAATCTTATCACAAAGTCTGGGCTCAGCCACCACTGGCTGCCCTCTCGTCTGAAAGCTCTCTCTCAGGGCATTGCCTTTATATTGTTTGTATAGCTTCTAAAAATTCAGGGAAGATATGCATACCATAATATACACCATTCTAATCATTTGGGCGTTTCCTTTTGTGTCACATCTGGCTATGCTCAGGGCTCTCAACTGACAGTGTTCAGGTACGATTAGGGGTGCTGGAGATGGAACTCAGCCAGGTAAGCTGGAGATGGAACTCAGCCAGGTAAGCTGAATGCAAGGAACATGCCTAACCTATGGTAACATCTCTGTGTTTTTAAGCATTTTTAAATTGAGAACTTAGTTTGTCATAAAACATTTTCGAATGGAAGCAAGAACATGATTACTACACAGTCCCAGAGTTGTTTAAGAGTCTAAAGGAAACCGCGTGCCTGCCATCAACACTCTGGGCCTCTCTCCCTCCGTTCCTAGTATGGTTCTTATACATTTTGTCTCTGTGAATTTGACTCTTCTAGGTTCCTCACTGAAGTGGAAACAGACACTGGTTCTGTTTTGCATTTGGCTTATTTCACTTAACTTTTGTTTACAAGGTTTATTCATGAAGTAGCATAAACCAGGACTTTATCCCTTTTAAAGTTAATAATGTTCTATGATCTATACTATTATAATGTCATTCACACATACCACATCTTGTTTATCCACTTATCTGGGATGGCTTGCATTGTTTTCATTTT
This sequence comes from Suncus etruscus, assembly GCF_024139225.1. Taxonomy (NCBI): domain Eukaryota; kingdom Metazoa; phylum Chordata; class Mammalia; order Eulipotyphla; family Soricidae; genus Suncus; species Suncus etruscus. The sequence goes on along the minus strand of NC_064863.1, from coordinate 13,306,638 downwards.
CATGAATAATAGTGCTATGAATATTTTTCCATTCAGTGAGTCTTATACCTAGGAGAGAAATCATGTTTCTATTTTAAATTTTTAAAAGAACTATCATGATGTGTTTTTTTTTTTAAAGTAGAGAAATCACCATTTTAAATTTCCACACTTGCAGTGTATGGAAAATCCTATTTCCTCATACTGTCACAAATACTTGTTATTCTTTTTATTTTTTTAGGGGTCACACCTGGCTGTGCTTAGGGCTTACTTACCCTAGGGATGCTCAGTGGGATTTAATATACTGGTAATTGAACTTGGTTGTGTGACAGAAAAAAAATGTCTTAATGCCTTTATTTCTCTCCAGTTCCTATATTGTTATTTAAAAAGCTTATCATCCTGATTATCCAAGAGATATCACATCTTTTTTTTAGCTATCTTTCTCTAATGAGTAAGGATGTTGATTAACAATGTACAAGGCATGTGCTTGTTAGCTGTTGGTTTGGAGAAACGTCTATCCAAGTTCTTTGCCCATTAACAGTTGTTGTAGGAATCTAAGGATCATGTAGTGGCAAAAAAGTCACTTGTCTTGCAAGCATGAAGCTATGACACTTTGAACCCTGACACTGACCATGTGTGTTGAGAGCAGTCCTAGTGGTCCTATTGTTTGGAATTCCTGGCACTGTGGTAGACTATGTCATCCCCAGGTCATGGCTGGGGGTCTATGAGGGATGAAAGTGTGTGGTCCTTGGGCAAACACCATTGCTATCAATGTGTGAGCATTGTGACTAGGAGTGTGACCCATGGCAGGCATGTGTGTGAGCGTCACAAAGACCCCTGCTGTGCACTGTAGCCAGAATCTGTAAGAGGACCCCAAGGAGAGGCATTCCAACCATGAGGAGCACATGTACTAGCAACACAGCTACAAGTGTGTGATTTCTGGGAAGTACTGTGGCTAAGTGTGTAAGCCAAGTGTGTGAGTGATCTTTGGTCATCACAACAACCATGACTGCTAAGCCAAAAAGGATAAAGAAAAGGATCCGGAGTGATAGCGCAGTGGTAGGGTGTTTGCCTTGCACATGGCTGACCCAGGAGGACCACAGTTCAATCTCTGGCATCCCATTTAGTCCCCTGAGCCTACCAGGAGAGATTTCTGAGCATAAAGCCAGAAGTAACCCCTGAGCATCACCGGGTGTGGCCCCCAAAAATTTCTCTAAAAAAATGGGTAAATAAAGGAAAATCATTATTATTATTGGTACTGAATTACAGGAGTTATTTTCGTATTATGAATTCGAACCTATCAGAATTATGATGTGAAATATCTTTTCCCATGCCGTGAAATGTCTATTCATTATGGATCATGTAGGATGCACACAAGGCTTTTTATTTTTTAAAAAGAAACAATTTTGTTTTTATTTATTTAGATTTTAGGACCACACCAGGCTGTGCCCAGGGTTTATTCTTGATTCTGCACTCAGGAATCACTCTGTTGTGGTTGGGGGACCATAAAGGGTTCCAGGTATCAAATGTGGGTTAGCTACCTGCAAGATAAATGCCCTATAATCTGTACTAATGCACCATCCCCCACCACACCAGTTTACAATATTTAAATTTAATCGAAGTCCTATTCATTTATTTTAATTTTGGTTGCTTATGATTTTGGTATCATAGCCAAAAAATGTCTTCAAATTTAAGTTTTGTAGATAGTGGAAGGCACCCAGTGGTATTTAAAGCTCTTTATAAACATATTTGAAACAAAGTGATTTTAAAAATTAAGGATTTATTTCTGGGTCGTTAGGCTACTTACCCCCTCTTTTTTTGTCCTAAATTTTTTTTTTTATTACAGATGCTCCTCAAGCATTTTCTCAATGTTAGTATTTTCTTAGTACCCAAGTTTCTGGGAAAGACAGTATGACTCAGTTGAATAAAAGCAGAGATCAGAAATGCAGAAAAAGATTGCCTGCATGCTTCTAAATTTTAGCATCAGATGGCAAGAACCATGCCCTATTGCTCTGCCCAGCTTCCTCCCTTACTCGTTGGTACTGATTTATGGTCCTACAGAATTTTGTTCTCTTTGATACTGCCATAATTATTTTGTGCTCATAGATACAGCCATCGAACAGATGGGTGATGCCCTGCTTTTGCTGGAGTCCAGTGGGCCAAGCCCATGTAATAATTGTTGTTTTGGAACTGTTGTACAGGGAGCCAAGCACTGCCAGAGAGGAAATTGCATCCATCATTTAACCAACAATCTAGGGTAATGATTTTTTTCAAGAGACATCTCCAACTAGAGTACTTAAGGAAGTTCAGTTGTAATTGCTTGCCATTCTCTGATTGATTTGAAAATGAAAAATATTGCTCATTGCAGACTTTCTTTGAAAGGAGAGGCCAGTGGAGAAAAATCATAGACTATTGGTTTTCTATAAGCTGGAAGAACCTTGGATATATCTAAGTTAGAATGTTTCAAGCTCTTTTAGCCATGAATTTTTAAAAAAAATTTTAAAAAAGTACAAGCAATCATTTGATCAATTCTAATAAATAAATGTAAAATGTAGGTTTTTTTTGGGGGGGTGGGCATGGGGAGGATTTGAGCCATAACCTGTGGTGCTTAGAGTTCTTTCCCGGCTCTGTCCTCAGAAGTGACCCCTGGCATGCTCAGGGGGTCAAATGGTACTTGGGATCCAATTGGGATCAGCCACATGCACTGCAAGCCACTTACTTCCTATAGAAACTATATGCTCATAAATAAAACATTTAAAAATATGTTTTACCCTCTTTCTTGCTTCTGCTGAGAAACCCTCTATGTAATTCAAAATCTTCAGATAAACAACCTGAGAAAGGAGCTTTCAGTCAGCCTGTGATGAGCTGACTTGTTCCCCAGAGTTTGGTTAAGTCTCTTTCAGCCAGAGAAGATGCTTTGTGTTGTACTGAGGATTGTTGTTTTCCCAGAGTCTAGTCAACAAGAAGAAAAAGAAAGTTAATTGAATGACGTATGGATTTCCTGTTAACGTAGTGGAATGTGGTTTAAGGAGGGCCAACCAGGTCTTAGGGAAATCAGGGTTACAAGGTTACAATCCCCTTTAGTTAGGGGTTGTCTAAGAATGCCTCTAGAGTAAAGAGTAAGGCAAATTCATGTAGAAATAATGGACTACTTCTCAACTTAAAAACTAGGATGAAGTCTTGGCATTTATAAATAACATAGATGAACATGGAGTGGGTTTTTTAAGTTAAATAAATCAGGAGGAGAAACTCAAATACTGAATGATCTTACTTATATGTGATCGATAGAGACACAACGTAAGGAAACAGACAAGGGCAAAATCAAAACAAACCCATAGATGCTGATGGCAGAACTGAGGTTACCAAACTGAAATAGGGATGGAACAAAGAATGGAGAAAGATTGGTGCTTGGGTGGTGGACATACCATCCAAGAAGAAATAGGATGTACCTATCCTCTCCTAAAAGATATGTAGTGTTGTAGATACTTACCTCAATAAACCAAATCAATGCATTTTAAACTTTCTCAGTTTTCTTCTTCAAATGAAGAAGCTTGTGTTTTCACTGCTGCCAGTACAACTGTCATTAAAATCCAAAGAACTTGCAGACGACACGAGTTGTGTTTTATATATTAGCATTTTATGTCCCTGTCCATCATGTGGTATGTGACTGTGGACATCAAGAATGGTAACCAGCACTTTCAAAACTTTAGGCCCTGACTCCTCACTAAGGTAGTGACTAAATTACATCCAAGAGCCACTTGATCCATAAGGTGTGAGAGATAAACCCTAACCTCCAAATTTGGGGGGGGGGTAGGGCCACCTCTGTAATGACCCATCTTCCTCGTGAGCTGACAATATGTGTGTGAAAACTCTTTTCTTTTGTTGGTTTTTGGGTCACACCCAGCTGCGCTCAGGGGTTACTCTTGGCTCTGTACTCAGAAATTGCTCCTAGCAGACTTGGGGGACCATATGGAATGACTGGGATTGAACTCCAGTCCATCTCAGGTTGTCTGCATGCAAGGCAAATGCCCTACTGCTGTGCTATCTCTTCAGCCCTGGGAAAACTCTTTATGAAGAACAGAGAAGTGTATTTTCCAGACAACAGGCAGAAGAATGTTGACAGCTTGAACAGGAACTATCACTTGATGTACTTGAAATCAAAACCATAACAAAATGATAGAATGGGTTGGCATAGACCCAGAACAATGCTTATGTAGGGTGGAGAGATGGAAGGGAGAGTAATGACTATATTAATATTTTTTCCTTTTGGGATTATGGGGACACCTCAACAGTGCTTAAGGGCCTTTCTTAGCTTGGTACTTCACTTCCAGAAATGCTGAAGGAGCATGTGGTGTTGAAATTGTTCCAGGGACTCTGGCAAGCAAAGTAACTGCTCCATCCCTTTGCTTACATTTTAGAGAAGATAAGTCATGACTGAGGTTGGGCAGAATTTGGATGTAGAGGGGAGTGGGAACAGGGTGTAGAGGAAGAAAAATGAAATGAATTCAAACGGCAGACGAAACTAGCATGGAATAATGAAGCATTTAACACCAAGGACACATTTGTTGAGGACTCACTATGCGCTAATGTTGTTGAAAATATGACACATGCATCAAGCCAAGCCATGTCACAGCTCTTCGAATCAGTAGAGTCAGGGAAGATGAACGTGGTGAGTTAGAGAACAGTGGGAAACTCTTATTTAGTTTTCAAAAATAAATGGATGTTACTCATCAGTGGCCAAGAAAAACCATTCATACAGGTATTCTGCAAATCTTTATTTATTGAGCCCTGGTAAATGTGCAACTCGGAAAAGAATTAGATTTTCCTCTAATTCTATACACTAGTTAGGTTAAAATGCATGGTCAGTCTCTATGAAAAAAAAAAAAAGGAATTCAGTTTTTGGTCACTTAGGTCCAACTGCACTGCTCTATTCTCTAGGACAAGGCAGCAGTTTTGTGGCACCTTCATCTCATCCAAGGCCTCTGAGTCCCACTAGGTTACCCAACAGAAAGACAACAAAGAGGGGATTGTATTGAAAGGAAACATTTCAAACCTATTTGTCATGTGGCCTATAAAGATCCTTTTATGAGGCAAAGGGATTTGAAGCACAATCAATAGTTTCTGGAGTATGATAGTTTGTTATTTCCTACATTCCTTCCTCCCTCCCTCCCTTCCTTTCTTTCTCCCTCCCTCCTTTCCTTTCTTCCTTCCTACCATTCACCTTTCCTTCCTTCCTTCCTCCCTCTCTCCCTCCCTCCCTTCCTTCCTTTCTTCTTTCATTCTTTCCTTCCTTCTGCCCTTTCTCCCTCCCTTCCTCCTTTCCTCCCTTCTTCAAACTTCCTTCCTCCCTTTTCCCCTTTCTTCTTCCCTTTCTTCCTCCCTCCTTCCTTCCTTCTTTCTTCTTCCTTCCTTCCTTCGTCCCTCCCTTCCTTCCTCACCCACTCTCTTTCTCCCTCCCTCCCTTCCCTCCCTCCCTCTCCCTCCCTCCCTCCCTCCCTCCCTCCCTCCCTCCTCCTTCCTTCCTTCCTTCCTTCCTTCCTTCCTTCCTTCCTTCCTTCCTTCCTTCCTTCCTTCCTTCCTTCCTTCCTTCCTTCCTTCCTTCCTTCCTTCCTTCCTTCCTTCCTTCCTTCCTTCCTTCCTTCCTTCCTTCCTTCCTTCGTCTTTAAGGGCTAAATGTAGCCACTAAAGACATCTGGGCCACTGACCTTTTCTTTTAGTTCCACATCTCTGAATTCAGAAAATGGAACAGTTGGGCCAGTCTGCATGTGCTTGCTAAGGCTGCGGGTGATTAATGACTTTACCTCTGTTGGACAAGACAGCATAGGGCCGTATTTTCAGTCACATCGTGTAGCGCACAATTTTAAGATTTATGAGGCATACCTTCTCCAAAAGCAGATTCTCTGGGAGATATCTAGAACTCTGCTCTGGAAACTGGGACCATGTAGCTGCCAGGAAGTCAGACTTTCTTAGCAGTTGAACTCTGAAAATGAAACGGTTTGAAAGGTGTCTCAAGAAAAGATGATTTCTTTGTTAGGCTTCTCTGTGTCTGTAATCTCTTGCATATGATTTTCTAATCAATTATGTATTTTTTTTCTTGCTAAGAAGTGATGATTTCTCAGATTATCCTGGTGCCTTCTTCATCTGATAGAAGGGAATTTATATCTCTTCTCTCTGTTGCTTTAAGAATTTCAAGCCCCTCTCATTGTGAATCTTCTGGGGGGTACCAAAGAAAGCAATAGGGGCACAAAATTATTCTGTTCCTCTTAGAGAAACTCATCCATCTTTGCTTATCAGTAAGTGGCTCAGACACATGAAATATAAAACTTATTTTCTTTAGTTCTGAATGTATGGGTAAAGAATCACATAATCATTTAAAAATGGTTCCTGAAATCAGACCAAGGTTGACTTTTGGTGTGTGGGGAACTCCAGATGTTACTCAAAACTTACCTCTGCCTCTGTGCTCAGGTATCACTTCTGGCAGTGCTCAGTATGTGATGCTGGGGATAGTTAGTGTCCAAGACAATCATTTTACCTGTATTTTTTCTCCAGTCCCTTGACCGAGGTTTAAAAAATGGTCTGACAATTCATTATATGTGCAAATTTTGGGCACTATTTGAGCCTTACTTTAATTTTTAATAGAATAGGAGAATTATAGTTCAGATCTTATAAACTTGTGAGGACTTACAAAGTGCATGCATAGAGCATAGTGATTAGTAAGTGTTCAATTCACACTGACTTTTATAATTAAATCCTGTCATTTCAGTCATTTCATTCACATACTGAAAATATATGTCTTAGTTGAAGAAAACTTTAGAAAAAGAATCATCACCTAAGAGCATTCACTTAGTATTTTGAGTGTGTCAAAACCTAGAATCCAAGAAAAAAAATTAAAATGGGCTTTGATGATAAAAAGATTAGGAATCAGTGTCCTATAATATATAACGAAGTTTACATATTATAGATCACAGACTAATGTGATCTCAGAGAATTAGGCATATATAGTGTTGTTTTGGAATAAGCTTATTTTGGAGGCACACATAGCCCTATCAAAGCTTATTCTTGGCTTTGTACTCAGGAATCACTCCTTGTAGACCCTGAGACCATATTCGATGCTGGAGATTGAACTTGGATTGGCTGAGTGCAAGGCAATGCCTTGCCTACTGTATTATGACTCCTGATTCTGTGTTGGATTAAACTTAATTTGGCAGCTAACATGTAAGAAATCTCACGTAAAGACAAGCATTTAAGGGGCCAGAGTGATAGCACAGAAGGTAGGGTATTTGCCTTGCACAAAGCTGACCTGGCTTCTATCCTTGTAATCCCATAGGTTCCCTTAAAACTTCCAGGAGTAATTCCAGGAGTAGTGCAGAGCTAGGAGTAACTGTGAGCATTACCAGGTGCAGTTCCCCACTCCCAAAATAGTATGTTATTCTGGTTGTATCTGGCTATTTTTTTAAATTTAATTTTTGACACTTGCCTGCAAGAGGATAGAATAATCAATGCCCCCAGACACCCACAGCCTAAATTAGGGAACTGATTATATTAGATTACACAAGAAAGAAGAATTAAGACTGTACATGACATAAGGGTTCTTTTTCTGACTTCAAGTGGCATATGGCTCCGAATTGATCTGTTGGGTCTAAATGAAATCCCAAGGATCCTTATACGCAGGAGAGGAAGGCAGAGGAGGATAAACAAAAGAAAACATATTTGGGGAACAAAGGTTAGAGAGATGCAGTATACTGGGCTTTGAAGCTGAAGAATGGGGCCATAAGCCAAGGCATGTCAATGGCTTCCAGATTCTGGAAGAGACAAACACAAAGTCTCTTTTCTGGAGTACTGAAACAGGGAAGTAGTCCTGGAAGTCCCTTGTTTTTTGGCCAGGATGAAAACACTTTTTTTTTTTTGAAGTAAAATGGTTTTATTTAGGGAAATATTCAGGGGGAGAGAGAAAGGGGCCTCACATAATTGAAAACACTTTAGTATTATAAGGTAAAACTTATTTTTTGTCTATTCTTAATCTCCATGTGTTTTTAATGTAATTATTTGGGGGGGGTCAAGTCACACCCAGCAGCACTGAGGGTTATTCCTGGCTCTACGCTCAGAAATCACTCCTGGCAGGCTTGGGGACCACATGAGACACTGGGATTCGAACCATCGTCCTTCTGCATGCAAGGCAAATGTCCTACATCCATGCTATCTCTTCAGCCCCTAATGTAATTCTTTTGAGGTGCTTCATAGCCCTGGAAAAGTCAATAAGCCAACCAGAGCTATAGAAGCTCCCTGGCTTTCCTCCCTGAAAATGATGATTAGTAGGAAGACTTGATGTCATTGATATCGGGCATCTCGAAAGGACTTTCAGCTACACAAGAAAAGGGCACATTTTAAGCTAGATAGTTGTTGCATTAAATAATTAACGATGGGGCTGGATGGCGGTGGATTTCTCTCCGTGCCATTCCAGTCCACGTGGCTCTGCAACCTCCATGCAGTCGGCGAGTCCCAGGCCCAGGTGAAATCACTCACTCACAGTCAAGCGTCAGGAAGCATCATCTTTATTCAAGCCCTAGCCACCACGTGTGTGTGGCCTATTCATAACCTTTCAAGCACAGCAATATTTTGCTAGCCCTGCAACTTATTTCCTGTTAGCCATCTTCCCTTTGGGCTCCATGCTGGTCAAAGACCAGAACACAGAAACCCAGAAGCCAGAACGCACAGCAGCGCAAAAGGGGCAAAAAGCCAAAAGGCAAAAAGCCAAAAGGGCCCAATTTCCTTGGTCCCAGCCTTATCTAACATTTCCCAGACCCCTCCCAGGAATGGGAGGGTCTAGCAGGTAAGGTTACACCTACTATCCGGTTCCCAAGACCCCTCCCAGAAATGGGTGGGTTTCAGGGTTTCAAATAGGTACACCCACATTTCCTCCTTTTCTTAATATTTTTATGCACCAACGTAATAGAGTGAAAATTAATATACCAGCCCTTTTCAAAAACATATTTTTGCAAAATATACTTTACACCTGTAACCTAAAACTCTATTAATGCTTTTTTACCAAGCACTATTTCGGAACTTTCATGTTCCTATACTTTTAAACTATATTGGGGGAACTTCATTGTTCCTATACCTTTTCTATACACAAGTACTGCAGCATACATGCATAACATACATTTTAAAACCAGGCTAAGTACATTAAAATACACAGTAAAACATTTTGCAATAGAAAATATTAACTATGAAAGACAACAAAACACATTTAAATTATAAATAAAATGACTAAGACAAAGATGCAGGTGGTTAGAAATTAGATGTTAAACTGTATTACCTCCCTTTTTTATTTTTTAACCACTAACTAACTAAAACTTATCCCATTACCAACTATGAGTAAACTATAAAATTACCTGCTAAGTTCCTACACCTAAAATCATAGTTTAAATGATTAATTTGTTTCACGCTGATCTTACCACGTTAATTTTACCACGTGGCTTCTGTAAACTTTTAAAGTTCAGATGTTGGTTTGTTCCACGCTGGTTTCACTACGTGGCTTCCTTTTATGGTTTCAGGCCCCGCAGACGATTCTGTTGACCATGAGGTCGCAGGTTTCGCTGCCCGCTGCCAGTTTGCTTTTGCTGTTTTACCTTAGTGATGTGGAGGATGGATTTCAGGCTTGCCGCGGAGCAAAAGCTGAGCTGAGCTGAGCCGAGGCGTTTTTGCTTTTGGGCTGATAGGAACTTTTCACCGCTTTTTTCCTCCGGGCAGCACTTAGCAAGCCAGTTTTTGGCCACACCTCACAGGGCGCTTTTGGATGTTCAAAGTTCAAAGTTATTTAAACTAAAAGTTCAGTCCGAAATTTTCAAAGTCGAAATCCAAATTCAAGCCGCAGGTCATTTTCAGAAAATCAGTCCACTTTAAATACAGTCTTTTTTTTTCCTCCGTTTCCAATTTAAGCTTTTAATTAGTTTTTGTAGAGGCCGAGGTTTTTGTTTCTTGTAACAAAGTTTCAGTTTTGGGCCTGGGCCTGGGCTGGAGGTGATGCAAGCTTCCACCTCTCCTCTTTTAATTGCCCTTTTTACCCTAGAAGGGGTAACGGCCATCTTTGAACATGGCTTCACGTGGCCAAACACTTTGGGCTGACTGCATTTGAACAAAGCGAAAATTAAACAGAAGAGCAGAAATATTACCATATTTGCTGATTTCTTGGGTCCAGGATTCAGGCCCCTGTTCAGGCGCCAAGATGTTGCATTAAATAATTAACGATGGGGCTGGATGGCGGTGGATTTCTCTCCGTGCCATTCCAGTCCACGTGGCTCTGCAACCTCCATGCAGTCGGCGAGTCCCAGGCCCAGGTGAAATCACTCACTCACAGTCAGGCGTCAGGAAGCATCATCTTTATTCAAGCCCTAGCCACCACGTGTGTGTGGCCTATTCATAACCTTTCAAGCACAGCAATATTTTGCTAGCCCTGCAACTTATTTCCTGTTAGCCATCTTCCCTTTGGGCTCCATGCTGGTCAAAGACCAGAACACAGAAACCCAGAAGCCAGAACACACAGCAGCGCAAAAGGGGCAAAAAGCCAAAAGGCAAAAAGCCAAAAGGGCCCAATTTCCTTGGTCCCAGCCTTATCTAACATTTCCCAGACCCCTCCCAGGAATGGGAGGGTCTAGCAGGTAAGGTTACACCTACTATCCGGTTCCCAAGACCCCTCCCAGAAATGGGTGGGTTTCAGGGTTTCAAATAGGTACACCCACAATAGTCTTCACTGCTAATAATCAGTGTGGATTGGCTTTATTTCCCCCCCCCCTTTTAGATAGCAGCACTCGATTTTCATATGGGACAGTGTTGTTCTCAGAGTATTCACTGCAGTTAAGAGGGAAAAATAGTATTTGAGAAGGCAGATACCATCATTATGCATAAATGGCCAGAGACCCTTGGGAGGAACTAGGATTGAAAAAAGCTGTAAGAGACAGATGCTTCCAAAGAAACCACAGCTATCCCCAAATATCATGAAACAGGGGCCTTTGGAATCTGACTCTAAGGGGATCCTGATAGCATTAGGAACATGAAAGGATATGTCCTATAGAGACTGAAACCAGAGCAGAGCACCTTTGGGAAGTTGCAAAACAGCTCCTTGCATTGGCTAATGCATACCTCCTGATAAGTGTTTTGGGGAGACTAATAATTAGGGTATAAGCATTTACCCTTACTGCATTAATTTCCAGTGGTTCCAGGGGTAGGGTCCAACTTACAGAATGGACAAGACAAACCATTTTATCTATCTATCTATCTATCTATCTATCTATCTATCTATCTATCTATCTATCTATCTATCTACCTACCTACCTACTATCTATCTATCTATCTATCTATCTATCTATCTATCTATCTATCTATCTATCTTTTTTCTTATTTCTTTTTATTTATTTTTTTTCTTTTTTTTTAATTTTTATTTTGATCATAGTGGCTTACATATTGTTGACAATAATATTTTAGGTACATATTTACATAAAATCAGGGGGGGATTCCCATCACCAAATTGTCCTCCCTACACCTCCGTTTCTGTCCTACCTCCCATTTCCTTTTCCCTCACCCCAGGGCGGCTAGAATATGTGGTCCCCTCTGTATCCAACCCACTACTTAGTAGTCTTGCACCTGTTTGGTCTTGATGCCTCCCTTATTTCCCCCTCTAACTGGAGGCAGGACTAGCTAGTTCAAGTTGCGTGGTTTTGTTTGAAAAAGAGAAAAGTGATAAACTGGGTAAGAGTCTAATACCCCGAAAATGGGCGGAGTCCTTCTAAAGGCTCTTATCATCAATTTGGGAGATGGAGAAAAAGAAGGTGAAACACTCCACTAGTACCAAAAGAAGTATCAAATATCCAGTGAGGGCTCCAGCTATATCGATAAGCACCTCAAAGAACAGACAAAACAAACAAACCAACAAAAACAAAAACAGACAAACAAAAATCACGCCATGGTCTTGAATTGAGAAACATGGCATAGCACATAATGAAAGAGAAGAAAGGAAGAGAGAAAAAAAAAGTAAGTATAATTGGGGACAATACTTTCAATAATCGCACCCAAACAGAGAAATCGACCAAAGACACTTTGTCTATCTATCTATCTATCAATCATCTTCCTCTATCATTTCCGACCCATTCTATTGGTTCAGTTTTTCTGGAAAGCCCTGACTGATATAGTGGGAAGCAGTTAACATTTTCTCCACCCAATGGAATCTTGATAAGTTAAGAATGACGTGACCACCTTACATGTCCTTTAAACAGTAGAATAGTTCTTGGTAAAAAAAAATTTCCTCCACAAAATGCCTTTGGGAAAGCTTGTTAAAAACTATTTGAGTGGAATTCACTGCTTTCAGGAGGTGTGGGTTTATATGTAATTTTGATCTTAATACTGAATAAATACTGACAATTTCTCAGAATGAATAAATTGTGACCTATTCCACATTTTTTTCTTCTGGATTTGAACTGTTCTATCTCATCTTTCCTCAAATTTCTAAGTCTTTTTATACTCATGGGATACTGATGAGCTGCTCTAAGACTTTGAGGTCTTTGATGGAGGATGGGTATGTCCTTCGACCCCATGCTTCCTCTCCATCTGTCTTCTAAAGTGTCTTATCCCTATCAGCCCTGCCTGAATACTGGATCTGAACACAGATATTAGTGGATATAGTGCTCCTGTGAGTAGAAAAAAATCTCCCTGAATCTTAAAACTTGGAAACAAGACCTGGGTACAGCCTCTAATACTGTAATGCTCTGATTGCTAGCAAATTAAGAAGTTTAAAACTCACTCCATAAGGTAAAATTTATTGTATATAAGTATACCTACCCCTTTGTGTTCCAAGAACTTGTAACTTGAAGATTCTTTCCTTTCCCTCCTGCATTTGCTCAGCAAAACAGAGCTTTCCTCGGACATAGTTAAATCCCTTCTTTCAGCTTGACGGATTTTGCATGCTTTTACACACATACCCCCAGCATGATTTCCCACTGAAATCTTACTCTTAAAACCAACTTGACCAAGGACGCCAGTTTAGTAATCAGGAAATTGCTTGGGAAGTGGTTTTCAAAGGCTTATTATGTAATTCTGGGTTCAAGTGTGAGTAGTTTGGAAAAAAACTGCCACCGTGATTACTTGAAGCAGAGAGACTAAGACCCAAACCTTTGTCTGTCTTTCCTTGCACCTGGTAATTCTACAGAAAGAAGTGGCAAGATTGTGGGTATTACCAAAATAAACAAGCAGTACCACCAACACAAGCCACGGGAGTACAAGTCTGATGCTAATTACTTTTTGCAGAGACAGACAGACTTTACCTGAAGTCAGTAGGCAGAAAGAGGGCTTTTAGCTCCCAGAAAGGATACTGTCGAAATGAGATTTGAAAAGCGAATCCACAGGCAGGGCTTAATGCACCAGATTTATGCATGCTGTCAGCTTCTGAGCAATATAATTATTGTCATTTTTCTGCCTTGAGCTATTGCCTCTGGTTTCTGGGAATAGGGCTAGAATATTTCCCACTTGGTGACATTTATTACCACCCGCCCTCATACCACCTTAGTCTTCCATCCCTCCCCCTCTCAACCACCACTGAATCTCCTATTTAAAAAGAGCCTCTAGCCCCTATTTCCTATTGTTAACACAAATATGAATCAAGTGACAAAGAGCCATTTTTACAAAATTGGACCATGGTAGATTTTCATGTCTCAGACAGCTGAGAAATTGCTAAGTTCCTGATTCCAGTAAACATCTGGGATAAAGCAAAATGGGAGCCCAGCATGTGGTGCCTGCATTCTGGGACAGAGAGGTCTAGATGTAGGCGTGAAGTAACCATGTGATCAATGCTCTGATTCCTGAATGCACCATGCTGGAGCGAGGTGTATTGTCTGGAGAACAATGATGCACTAAATCTAAAGTTCTGTGCACATGTGTGTATATAAAACTTGGCATGAGTGCCTCAGTGACCTTTCTACCACCTTCTGTTCAGACTTTGACTCAGATTTGGTGGTATTTGGTATTTGTTTACCCATTTTTATGCCATATCTGGTTCTGTTTATGGCTTATTCCTGACTCTGCACTCAGGGATCACTCCTGGCTGTGCTTGGGGGACTTTCTGAGGAGCCTGGGATGGAACTTGGGTCTGCCCCATGCAAGATATCTGCCTGACTTGCTGTACTGTTTCTCTAGCCCTTATATACCCATTTTTTTTTATTGATTGAGATCCTATGGTTTGGGGCTGGAGAGATAGCATGGAGATAGGGCGTTTGCCTTTCATGCAGCAGGTCATTGGTTCAAATCGCGGCATCCCAAATGGTCCCCTGAGCCTGCCAGGAGTGATTTCTGAGTATAGAGCCAGGAGTAACCCCTGAATGCTGCCGGGTGTGACCCAAAAACCAAAAAAAAAAAAAAGAGAGAGAGATCCTGTGGTTTATAGTATGGTTAATAATGGTGTCTCATGCATATATTTCCAACACCACACTTGCATACCTGCAGCAATTCATTGTTATCCAGCAGGTGCTTGCAGCCCCAGACCACCAGGAATTGGTGCTGCAAGGTCCGCAGGGGCCTGTATGGCCCAGCTGCTGGGTGGGGCCTTGTGCCCACCGAGGGACACCAACATGTAGCAACTGTCTTCCAGGAATTGAGAGAAAGATAGAGAGAAGGGAGTAGAAACCAAGTATACTTTTTATTCCTCCTGGATTCTGAGGCCTGCCCCAACCATCCAGGGGTTTCTAAGAGAGAGAGGAAGTGATAGATGGAAATTCACCAGCCAAAGGTGACCAGGAGAAGCCAGGTATAAGAAAGAGAAAGGAATAGATACAAAGCAGGCAGCATCTCTTCCATGCTTTATGGCCCTCCTGCTGACCAGTGCTCTGGTCAGTATCTTGGATCCCCACGAAGGTCCAAATTTTTTCTTTTATACCCGTAATGACAAGGAAGCATGTTCAAGGGAGTGTCCAGGTCCAACCGTCATTATAGCTTTACAGTGGGGGTATCTAAGGGGCATGTCCAAGTCCAACTGCCATACATCGACATGTAGCCACCTTTCTCTTCAAGGTTGGTTTACCTATTTTTAATCTACAAACTAAGGACCCTTTGTAATAGGAGATGCAGATAAATAATATATGTTTGGTGCTCATCTTTCATACTGACCTTGATTATATTCCATGAGTATCACTATTATCTTTATCATAGTAGTCATCATTGTCAACATCAAGATCACCATTTTTCACCTTTATCAAGGGTCTTCTCTCTAAATGTTATGCTCTTTAGAAATATAACTTTATTCTATGTTTACAACAGCACTTCAACTTATTTATGATTATCCTCCCTTGGCAGTGAGTTACCTGTAGCTCAGTATATGTAAGTGTCTTAGAGGAGATTGCAAGTAGGCAAAGTGGTGGACTCATCATATGAACTTCTGTTTTTTTCCAAAGTCACACATTTGACATCCTGCCATGTTGCCTCTTGTAGAGATCTAGCTAAGAATTTTTCTCACTGAATGAGAAATGCCCCAAATCAGTGGAATTAGTAATACTAGATATATCTTAACTTCCTCAAGTTGAGATGAAACAATGGATTGCTTCCCTAAGATTATTCTAAATATTGAGTATTAGTGGTTTACTTAGGGTGCATTTACTGGCACTCAACCAATAAAAACCAATGTTTTAGAATTTGACTCGACTGTTACCTTTTTGCTTTGACCCTTTCAGGATCCCCCTGCAAGCCCTTTCAATCTTCGTTTGCACTAAGTTTCTTTTTTTTTTTATTCACAAGGAAACATTCTCATGCATGACTTTTTTAAATTATTTTTCTTGACTTCAAATGTGAGAGGGTTTGGGAGATTTTGACTCTGAGGATTTCATAAGAATCAATGACCTGGTCTATTAAAAAATCTGAAAAATTTAACTGCATTGCTGAATTAATGAGTAGCAAAGAAAAAATAGATGTATCTGGGGCAGAGATGAGACATGCAATATTTTGAAGGGACATCACAACACTGTAGGAAGAAAATATAACATTTGTGTTCCATAAATTATTTTCTGAGTTATTTTCTATTGAACTTGAGCATTGCTTTTAGAGATAAAGTATAAGGAAAAGTCATTCTAGTGATAGGCTGAAAAGAGAGTGGAAATTCAATCAGTAACATGTTGGGAAAAGCATGTCAACTTCCATATGTTTTGGTTTTAGTTTCATCTCAAAAATTATGCAAGAGATCACTGTGTTAGATCATACTATATTGGGTTAGAAAAGAGATAATTTAAAAAAAAAGAAAAGAGATAATTATTTAAAATCAAACCTAACACTCGAAACTTGAGCTCGTAAAGGTTTCTTGAGTTTAATAAAATCTAGGAAGTGTATTTCCTGAGGCAAATGAACTCTTGGGTTCTTCTATTTTATACATATACACACACAGTTCCTTTTGGAACTCATATCTTTAGGATTGTGTAAGGGAGTAGGAGTTTGTTTTCATAGGGGTCCAAGATAGTAACTTGACTCAAATCAAAGCCACCTTGGTGACTCCAGAGTTTGTTTTTATGTTGTGACAGTGACAGTGGTGGGGTTGGTGATGACAGTGAAATTGGTGGTAGTGGTGATTGGTTTATGGTGGTAGTGATGGTGGTGTTATTAGTGGTGGTGAAGTTGATGGTTTTTTGTGGTAGTGATGGTGATGGAGATGGTGGTAGTGGTAAAGGTAGTAATGAAGGTAATTATGGTGGTTGTGGTGATTTATGGTGATTTGTGGTAGTGGTAATGAAGGTGGTGGTGATGGTAGTTTGTAGTGGTTGATGATTCGCTGTGTTGGTGGTGGTGATGGTGACATTAATAGTTTTAGTTATGGTGGTGGTTGTGGTTATTGTTGTGCCATGGCAGTGTTTGGTGGTAATGGTGTTGTATAGCAGATGAAGAACACCAGACTCAAAGACATTAACCTGACATACACTCATGCAGACTTTGTAGAAGAGGCTCTGTAGAACACGTACAGGATCTCATCCTGGCAGATTTAGAGTCAACTCTTTTTTTATTTCTCAGTGTTCATAGGTAGCTGTAATAGAGACAAGTGATGCAGAGAACAGGACCAGGGAGGAACAGCAAGGTCAGAGACCACATTCAGTTTGTAGAGTTTTTTCTCAGTTGCCTAGCATATACTTTGCCCTTTCATCTAGCACCACTAAACTCCACAAAGATATCTGGTCTCAGGACAGTTGTGGCACAAAGTTATGGAAAAGGGTTTCCTCTTTATTAGAATAATCCTTTGACTATCTCTGAAACTAAGATGAACTCATAAGAGCTTTGGGTTTCTGCAAATTCACTGTGTTGGTAGAAATCATTTTCTTAGTAGTCAGCCTCAAGCCTTCATATTCTTGCTCTCTGTCAGCTGGGTTGTCCTCGGGCTTAGAGCATACCTCTGTGCAACTCAAATTTTATCTAAAACATCATTGTCTTAGTCTCCTCTAATACTCTTCTTTGCTCCTGACCACCCCACACCAGTTTCATCTGAGATCTTTTCAAAAAGTGGATATAATTACTCAAATATTGCCTTGATATGTATTTCCTGTGAATTATTTTAATGATGTTAATAGAAATTGGGGAAAATTTTGTGATCCAGCCAACTGGATATTTACCTGTGATTTTTATTATCAATGAGGCCCCTACTCAGTTTATTCTAGGATTTGTGGATGATTGTTTTTATGCTGTCAGATCATTTTAAAGCTTTGAATGATTCAAGAAGATTTGGGCAAAGCCAATTTCTATTTGTGCTTTATGGCCTGGAGTTTATTCACCAGACCTGAGGATTGATCATTTGTAACAATCACTATACTCTTAAAGGCAACGCTGATTCCTGGAATTTTTTTTGTTTTGTTTATTTGGGTCACACCCATTTGATGCTCAGGGGTTACTCCTGGCTATGTGCTCAGAAATCGCCTCTGGCTTGAGGGGACCATATGGGAGGTCGGGAGATCGAACTGTGATCCATTCTAGGCTAGTGCTTGCAAGGCAGACGCCTTACCTCTAGAGCTACCTCTCTGGCCCCTTCTGAAGTTTTTTTCTTTTTTTTTTTTAACACGCTTAAATCTTCATTTGGATAGCATCTCCCTTACCCTACCCCAGCAATTACATATTTATTTTGGGCAATTTCTGTCCATTCACTGAGGACTTGGGGCCATGTTTTATTCATGTTCAATATCTGGCATATGGTTGCTGTTGGTAAATATTTGTGGAATTGTGTGTGAAATAACAAATACTTCTCTTTACTTTCTACAGACCTACGTAACCAATATGCCAATCAGCAAATATTTATTAAGCCTTATATTAGTTTTCTCAGAACTGCCAGAACAAAATGCCATAGCTGGCTGACTTCAACAACAGTTCATTTTCTCATAGTTCTTGACCCTGCTAGAAGTCTGAGATCAAAAACATCATCAAGATTCTTCCCAGGATCTTTTTTCCTGGCTGGCAGACTGTATTCAGCCTTTTTGTATCCTCACATAGCCATCCATGAGATCTCTTTCCGAATCCAAATTTCCTCTTCTCATCATTAGGACACAAGCCACATTGGATTAGGCTACACTGTAATGGGCTAAGTCAAGCAGAATCATCTTTTTTAAAGGTCCTGTCTTCAAATAGAGTCATTTTCTGAGATATTGGTCTGTTAGAATTTCAACAATATTACTTTTGGTGGAACATAATTTAGCACATAAAAACACTTATATTTTTTCATGACAAATTTTCATGTAAAGGAAAGCATGATGTTCAAAATTCTTGATATATGCTATGGCATAGATAACTCAGCATTTGGGACTAACCTGGCCAATTAAAACAGATGCCAATGCCAATTATATCCTTAAACATGTGGCTAAAGGCTTGTTTGTGGCTCTAAACATGGTATCCTATTGCCTCATGTGACTTGAACTCAAAGAACTTAAGAATAAATGAATAGTTCTAAGAGTGATGAGTATTCAATGAATTGATTCAGGCTGCTATGAAGATTCAATGAATGAATTAGCCTCTTGAGTGTTGTGAACTATTCCTTGAGAAAATGTTTCACTGGTGGCCAATAATTCTATCTCCAAGGCCTCTTAGAGCAACAGAGGTGTTTAGTTCCTCCCCAGAGAGAAGAATTTCAAATGTAGTTCGTTCTTGCCCACAGTGACCTTAAGAACCTCATCACTAACTGGGGACATTTGGTGGAGGAAAGGTCACACTGGTTGTGGGATGTGTGTTTAGATAGTTAATGCCTGAAATAACTGTATTATGAACAACTTGGCAAATCACTATGTTACAATAAAAAGGGTTTTAAAAAGTAAAATATTAAAAAACTTTAAACTATATTTTTTGGGAATGTGATAATATAACACTTGGCTTTATATTTTAAATTTTAAATTTTGCTATTTTAATATAAAAGGGTTTATATTTTACTATTTACATATTTTACCAATCTGACCAGAGAACCCAGTTTGGTGCTAGATTAAACATGGATAGGTTGTGTACAAGGCAATCACACTGCCCCCTGTGGTATTATTTTGTACCCCACCAAATTATATAATTTTATATTTTAAATGGGAAAGTAGCATTCTAAGGTATAATGCATAAATTATTAGGTATACAGAATAATAATTAGGCATATTCCACATCGACTCTTACATCACATGCCCTTTTATTTAGAAATCTCAACTGCAACCTATGGTGCTTTGATACTTTATTTCTCCCATTTTACAAATTAAGAACTGAAGTCTTAAGGGGGTTGAGTAACTAGATCCACATAATAGAACTTAAGAATGATGAAACTGGGACATAAATTCACTTATGCCTG
Source organism: Suncus etruscus (assembly GCF_024139225.1). Lineage (NCBI taxonomy): Eukaryota > Metazoa > Chordata > Mammalia > Eulipotyphla > Soricidae > Suncus > Suncus etruscus. The sequence continues at coordinate 13,286,852 of NC_064863.1, read as the reverse complement.
ATGCCTTTTTAGAAGACTCACATACTTTTAAAAACTTTTGATTTCTGACCAAAGTGATTGCACACTTTGGGTAGGGTATTTGCCTTGCAAGTGGCCTAACCAGGTTCAATCCCTGGCATTGCATATGGTTTCCCAAGCCTGTCAGGAGTAATTTCTGAGTGCGGAGCCCAGGAGTAACCCCTGAGCCTGCCATGTGTGGCCCACAAATCCAAAAAAAAATTGTTGAGTTGATTTATCACTGGTTTATCCTATTATGAAATTTTAGGCTTTGCTTTACACCTTTGTTTTAGGGGGCTAATTTTATACTACCCTTCAATGGTTTAGCTTCAGAACTCTAATTTTGGAAGTTTAGCTTCATCCTTCTATGAGTAATGCTAACTACCTACTCTCTTCACACACCAAAATTTCCATGTAATCTTACCTTCAGAAAAATCAGTATCATCCTTTTCAATAGCAAAATAAGAGTCGACCGAGTTTCTGTCCCACAGCTTCTTGGGCATTTAGACTGATTACAGATTTGACTTTTGTGACTAATGCTGCTGTGAATGTACAGACTCACACCAATTCAAATTAGTGTTTTCACATACTTCAGATAACTAACCAGGAATGATATTGCTGGGTTATATAGACTTTAATTTGATTTTTATAGGAAATTTGATATACTTTTTAATATAGCATCAAGTATGAACAACAATTTTGTAACTGTGTATTACACAGTGATTCAATTAAATAACTTATTTATAAAATTTGTACAATTAGGGCCTGAATGATAGTACAGCAGGACGGTGTTTGCCTTGCATGTGGCTGACCTGGATTTGATCCCCAGCATCTCATAAGGGTCCCCAAGTCTGCCAGGAGTGATTTCTGAATATAGAGCCAGCAGTAACCCCTGAGCATGGTCACATGTGTCCCTCAAAAGGAGCAATTACATACATCTGTGATAAAGATAGCAATACAAAACTGTGAAATGAAAAATATTTCTTTTTCTGTTATTGTGTGTGTATGTGAGTATAGAAGGCAGGTTTTTGAATGCCACACCCAGCAAGTTCAGATATTAATCCTGGTTCTACACTCAGGAATCATTGCCGGGAGCAGCGTGACCATACGGGATATGTAGGATTGAACCCGATTCAGCCACCTGCAAGACTAGTGCTTTGGGGTCGGGTAGCATGGAGGTAGTGTGTTTGCCTTGCATGCAGAAGGTCGATGGTTTAAATCCCGGTATCCCATATGGTCCCCCGAGCCTGCCAGGAGCGATTTCTGAGCATAGAGCAAGGAGTAACCCCTGAGCGCTGCCGGTGTGACCCAAAAACAAAAACAAAAAACAAACAAACAAACAAACAAAAAAGACTAGTGCCTTATCTTCCATATCATCTCTGCATCTTCCAAACACATACTCTTAAAAGAGCAAGTGTGGAAAGGAATCTGAGATTGAGAGATGAGCAAAGCTTGACACATGTGGCTGTTGAGGCTGATTCCTTCCAGCTCTCAAGAGTTAACCTGGATGTGCTCATTGTCTGTGTAAGAATAGAGTCATTTGCTATTGATCCCAAGAAAGCCACTGTTCTTTCTTCCTGAAATATCACTGCAAATGCAGCCTATTGATTTAAAAAGACAACCTAAGCCAATTTCTAAAGAACTATGAAAATAAAGATTTTTGTTAACATCTCGAGTCCATTTTGATTTCTCCTCTTTTTGTGCTCTAGCTGCTGACTCCTGTCAAAGAAGACCAAACATTAGTACAGGGAAAATTAATAGAATTGAAACACTTTATCTACATATGACCGAATCCTCTTAATATAAATGGTGATGGCATATATATGTGTGTAAGTGTGTGTGTGAGTGTGTGTGTGTGTGTGTGTGTGTGAGAGAGAGAGAGAGAGAGAGACATAGAGAGAGAATATGATTGAAGTGGAAGCCTCATACCTTAAATTTAGGGCATTGGAGAGAAGTAGATCTGGAAGCAAACAGTGACACAGAAAATAATCCACACATAGTTAAGGGGATAAAACAGGTTCAGGAACTCCTAAGCCTATCAATGTGAGTTTCCTGATGAATCCAAACAAAAGAGGGTATTCTTAACTGTTTATTTATTTTCTGTAAACTCCACCTTCTATCAGCATCTTATAAGACAACATGACTCTTACAACTTTTCTTCTGGAGTGACCCTAAGCTATTAATTTTTACTCTTAGCATCTTCAGAGACCCACATTCTCCACAGAAAATACTGGGAAGCAATCAAACAGGTTTTATTTAAAATAATATATATATATAATATTTACTAGGGAATTTAACACATAATGGAGAACAAGGACCATACTCTGAGCTTGTTTTCTTAAATTGACTGAGGTATTCCAGTTTAAACTCTCATGGTTGTAGTTGATTGTTTTTCCTGACAGGAAATATTTATTTCTGTTCTGTATTAATGCCAATTTCCCTGATAATTAGTCCATTGTTGGTGGGGGCAGGTCCTTCCCAACTCTATAAAGAGTTACAGTGGGCGGTAGGTGGGTGATAATTTTACAGCTATGCTTTCTGATGCAGCATTTGATTGGACTATCATTATCTCATTTCAGGCATTTTTTTTAGTTTAGAAAGTCAATATCAGTGGGTGAAGCATAGTAGTGGTTCTTATGGCCTAGCACCATAGGGGGGGTGGCAGAATACCAGCCTCTGGCCAGGCTTTTGGCTTGACCACATGTGATAACCAGAAACTGCTTTTTTATTTTTCAGCTTTAGAGGCCTTTTAGAAACAATAGGAGGTGCTTCAGAAACAGTTAAAAGCAGTTTCAGAAACTTTTGTTTGCAGTGTCATCCTGCATTTTATTTTTGTATTTTACAATACATACAAACTGCAATAATAAGTAGAGCCCTTGGGACCGGAGAGATAGCATGGAAAGTAAGGCATTTGCCTTGCATGCGGAAGGACAGAGGTTTAAATCCTGGCATTTATGACCTATATGGTCATATGACCTATATGGTCCCCTGAGCCTGTCAGGAGCGATTTATGAGCCTAGAGCCAGGAGTAAGACCTGAGCACTGCTGGGTGTGACCCAAAAACCAAAAAATAAAATAAAATAATAAGGAGAACCACCCACCAGAGCTACCAAAACATAAATTACTACATCAGCATGTGTTGCCAAGGATGGAAAGGCCCAAAAGGATGCTACCATCCAAAGATGCTTCAGACCAATGAATAGCAAGCATATCTTGAATAGGATGGAAACTGGCCAATCCAAAATATAATTATATAGAAGAAAGCACTGTTTTTTCCATTCATGATCCTACTGGAAAGTCAAATAAAATCTGGCTAGTAGGTTTTAGTTTGCTTATTTTACAAATGAGGAATTTCGGATTGAAGGGGTTGAATTGCCTTTGGTTACAGGATAGAGAGAGAGAACTGTTTGAGACCTTGGACACATGGCCCTGATCTACTAACCTCTGCAGTCTTAGCTCAAAAAGGTTCCTTCAGCTCGACCTTATCAACATGTTCAAAACTGTACCTCATACCCGTTGCTGTCCATCACCCAAGCTATTGCCATGGGTTTTCACTCAGTTGTCTCAGTTGGGAACCCCAAACATTTTTCAGTCTTTCATCCTCCATTTGCACTTTGCTTCTCTTATCTCTATTTAAAACTTCATTTTCTCCTGGTTTGAAAATATTTATTAGGTATTAATTTTTTCATATCTTTTTTTTTTGTGGGGGAGCACACCTGGTGATGCTCAGGGATTACTCCAGGCTATGCACTCAGAAATTGCTCCTGGCTTGGGGACCATATGGGATGCTGGGGATTGAATTGTGGTTTGTCCTAGGTCAGTCACGTGCAAGGCAAACACCCTACCACTGAGTCACTGCCCCAGCTCCTTTCTCATGTCTTAATCATCATCATCATCTAATAGTGGTGCTATAATGAATTCAGCATCTTCCCAACTAGCATAAAGTTCTGCATACTTTGCTCAGATAATGAGACAATATCAGTCTGTGTCGTCTGGGATTTGAGTAGTTTTTATAGGTAACTGATTTCCTGAGAAAGTTATTTAGACTCCCTGGCCTCCAGTTTCTCAGCTGTTTAAATAATAGTAACAACTTTATTCGATTGTTGTAAACAATATATTAAATAAACATGTCATGCCTTTCCAGGAAAAGCTCTGCAAAGGCTATTTATCTGGGACTTTAGTGCAATCTTTCTAATTTATAAACCCAATCAGATGACTCTCCTGCTTAAAAACCTTTAGCATATTTTAGAATAGACAAAATATGATTCTGGGTTCTTCTACAATTTATTTTCCATTAATTCACTGCATTGCCTTTCCTTGGCACATGTGACTTGCAACTACTTCTGTCAGGAGATTGGAAGTATTTCTCTCAGCCTTTCATCACGAATGGCCTTGTTAGTTGCTTTGTTATTTTTTTAAATTGAATTTTATTTTAGGCACTATGATATGCAATAATGTTAATGATAGGGTTTCATGCATAAGACTATTCAGTACCTTGGAGCACAAGGTAGATGAATGAATCAAAACCTTGACCTCTTGAATCTTCACTCTTGGAAGGAAGTATTCAGCTATGTCAATAGGGTACAATTAGGCTGTTGGAGGATGCAAGACCAGGCATCATAATAAACTTCAACGTCAGTTAGATCTAGCAGAGGACAGCAGTAATTTTGGGGGCACTACTAAGATCCCCAAAACTGTCCAGGGGCCGGAGAGATAGCACAGCAGTACGGCATTTGCCTTGCATGCAGCTGACCCAGGAGGGACCCGGTTTGATTCTCAGCACCCACCCTGCCTGCCAGTGGTGATTTCTGAGTGCAGAGCTAGAAGTGACTCCTGAGTGCTGCTGGGTGTGGTCCAACAACCAATCAATCAATTAATCAATAAATAAATAAAGTTTAAAAAACTGTCAGGGCTGGAGCGGTGGTGCGGAGTGGTAAGGCATCTGTCTAGCCAGCTCTAGCCTAGAACGGACCATGGTTCTATCCCCTGGTGTCCCATATGTTTTCCTTATCCAGGAGCTATTTCTGAGTGCATAACCAGGAATAACCCCTGAGCATCACCGGGTTTGGCCCAAAAACACAAACACAAACAAAAACAAAAAAAACTCCAGTTAAGTCAACCCATGATATCATGAACTACATATGTATTCCAATATTTGCTTCCAGCACTAGTTTCTATTATATTTTGGAATGTTTGTTGGGTTATGGAGTAAAAACATATAGATATGCATCCTTTGCAAATTTATTCTGTTAAAAATAGGTGCCTGAACAATAGCACAGTGAATAGGGTGTTTGCTTCACACTCGATCAACTTGGATTTGGTCCTCGGGATCCCATATGGTCCTCCCAGCCTGCCAGGTGTAATTTCTGACAGCAGAGTAGTGAGTAGTTCTAATGCTGCTGGATGTGGTTAAAAACACACACACACACACACACACACAAACAAACAAACAAACAAACAAAAAGTATACCTCAGGGGTCATTTATTCCCAAAACATTTATGCAAATATTAAAATATCTATAGAATAAATTTGGGGGGTGGAAGTTAGACCAACATGTATTTACAATAAAAATTACATTTAGGGTCAGTGAATTAGCTCATAAAGTTAACCTGCACTTCTGACACATAGTGGCCTTCCATTTTTATTCCTGGAACTGCCTGATCCCATAACATATGTGACCCTGGTGGCCCCAACACCAAACTATCAATCTGTACCAATGCCAAGTGACACTGAAGTGCCCTCTGGGTTTCTGGGGACTATTGTGGAGGTCTCTAGAACCATTTTCATTAGTTGATAAAAATTTATCTTTATTTAGTTTTTAATCAATAAATTAGCTTTATCTAATTACTTGACTCTGAAAGCATATTCACTAAATTTTGGCCATTGCTAATTTCCTATAAATGACCTGCTTGTAGACATTGACTTGTTCCTAAAACTATGTTTATCATTTAAAAATTCATTGCTTCCAAAACCCGAGATAGTGCTAAGGATTGGATTGGGATACATTCTTTTCAAATGTGATGCTTAGGCTCAATCCCTGGCAAATCCGTGATTCCTGATTTTTTGGTTTGTTTGTTTGGGGGACACATCCATTAGTGCTCAGGGGTTACTCCTGCCTCTATGTTCAGGAATCACTTCTGGTGTGCTTCGGGGACTATATAGGATGCTGGGGATCAAACCTGGGTTGGCCGAGTACAAGGCAAACATCCTACCCACTGAACTATCACTCAGGCTCTTGCTTCCTTATTATTGAGCCAGAAGCAGTTACCAGCATTGCTGGGAGTAACAAAACAAGCAAGCAAAATTAACTTGAAAGATAACTCAAAGGGCTTGAGGACATATCTTGCATGCATAAGAGCTCAAATTTGATATCTGTCATTGCATGACATTTTATAGTCCCCGAGTTCTACTTGGAATAGTCTTAGAGCCTCCTGAGATCTGTTTCCTGCTGGCCCCAGGAAAGTTAGACTTCAGCAACATTGCACTGCAGGACTTGGGTATTGAGCTGCTCAGCCTGGTTGGCAAGATATGGAAGGAAATGATGCTTAAGGGCCCTGCCCTAAGGGCCCTGCGTTTTACTTGGGAAGATCTCGCCCTAACAAATCTAAATATGAATTAATGAGCATATTGCACATGTTTTCTTTATCCTTAAAATGTATCTTTTAACTTTTCTAGGATGTTCCAATTGCAAAGAAAATGAAATATTATTTTGTTTTTGGTTTTGGGGCCATACCCAGGCAAATGCCCTTCCTGCTGTGCTATAGGTCCAGCCCCATAGATAAATTTTTTAAGTGATAAAATCTTTTGTTTGTTTTCTGACATGGCTTTTGAATTTTTGCTTTTAGGAAAGACTACCCTTTACATATATACATATATACATATATATATGTATATATATAATGCTTTCCAGGTCTTCTATATTTTCTACTAACCGTCTTATTTTTTGAATAAATAGTGAGAGGTCTTCAATTCAGATATATTTTTGTTTGCTATATGAATTGGGGTCTTGCTTATTCAATTGTTCTACTTTTCCCCTTTGATTTACAATTCCACTTTTATTTTATGCCAAATGTCCCAGTGTCCTGAAGTGCATTTTCACTCACATTCCTTATGCTGTTCTATTGACCTCAATTTATTGCTATGTTGGGATTCTGTTCTCCTAATTACCATAATTTTCTTGATTTTTTCAGATAAGAACTTTCTTTTCTTTTACAGATAACTTGTAGGATGATTTTTGTCTTATTTATAAGACATTCTTTCAGAATTTTGATTGGCATTATAATAGAATTCTAGATAATTAGAGAGTCGACTTTCCTCCAATATTACAGCTTCTCAATAAGGAACATAACATGATTTTTTTTCCCATGGCAGATTACCTTTTATACCTGTTCTCTTAGAATTGAGATTGCACAGTGCTTGTTTGGTATTTTTTTTCCTTCAATAGTCAATCATTTCTCTGCTATTGTAAATTGCATTTTCGCTGGAGGAGAAAAATGAAACCTACATTTCCTGACGTCTTAACTAGGCTTAGCATGAATTTAGCTTCTGCCTTTTAGGTATGCTAGAGTAACAGGTGAGTTTGGAAAGTTCTAGTAGGATGAACGATGTCAGAGACTCTTGTTTTCCTGGTGTGGATTTTTGCCTGGGGCGGCTCTGTTTCTGAGGTCAGCAACTTTCATCTATTCATATATCATTAGACATTTTGCTTTTTCCAAATCCTGGTTATTGCAAATAATGCTGCAATGATCACTTGGCTGTACATATCCTTTCTAATGAGCCTTCTTGTATTCATTGGATACATGCCCAGAAATGGAATAGCGTTGTAATATGAGATATTTATTCTTTTTTTTTGTGTTGTTTTGATATTTGGGCCACACCCTGTGATGCTCAGGGTTTACTCCTGGCTATGCACTCATAAATCTCGCCTGACTTGGAGGACCATATGGGATGTCGGGGAATCAAACTGCATCTGTCTTGGATCAGCTGCGTGCAAGGCAAGTGCCCTACTGCTGCACCATCGCTCAGGCCCCTATTTATTCCTTTAAAAAATTATTTTTAGTTTATGTTTGGTTATGGGGTGGCACACCTGGTGGCACTACTGGGTTTCTCCTGGCAGGCTTGGGGGACCATATGGGATGTCGGCAATCGAACCTAGATCTGTCCCATTAGGCCACAAGCAAGGCAAACACCCTACCCCAAGTGCTATTTAATGTTCCAGCACCTGAGATATTTATTCTTAATATATTTGAGGAATTTCAGAGTGACTGCATCAATTTACTATCTCACCAATAAAATACAAGGAATTCTACTTTACATTCTTTCCAGTAGTTACTCCTTTTCCTCCTTCTGATAGTATCGTTGTAAATGTGAGGTGTGTATATAAGTGTATAATATACCCTCTTGTCGTACTTGCAAGGATGCTCCTTTGCATCCCCTTTTTATTTACATTTCCCTACAAGTAAGAGATGATGAATATTAGTGACTATTTAAAAATTGACTTTCAACTGGCAGTATTTTTCATCCCATGAATCTATATTTAGACCAATGCCTTTCTTACTGTCATTTTTTTTTAATAATATGACTATTTAAGCACCATGATTACAAACATTTTTGTATTTGGGTTTCAGTCATAAAAAAGAATCTCCCATTTCACCAGTGCAACATTCCTACCACCAATGCCCTCCACTTCCCCCCTCCCCACCCCCTGCCTGTATTTGAGACAGGCATTCTTTTTTTTTTAAACTTTATTGATTGATTGGTTTTTGAGCCACACCCAGCTGTGTTCAGGGGTTACTCCTGGCTCTGTACTCAGAAATTGTCCCTGGCAGGCCGGGGGACTAAATGCTGAGAATTGAACCAAGTCTCTCCCAGGTTGGCAGCATACAAAGCAAACACCTTGCCACTGTACTATCTCTCAGGCCCCTGAGGCAGGCATTCTACTTCTCTCATTTATTACCATTTTCATGATAGTTTTTTTAGTGTAGTAATTTCTCTAACTGAACTCACCACTCATTGTGGTAAGCTTCATACTGTAGGCCAGTCCTTCCAGCCCTCATCTCTATTGTTTCTGGATGTTATTACAATAATGTCTTTTGTTTTTCTTAAATCCCATAAATGAGTGAGACTATTTTGTGTCTATCTCTCTCCATCTGACTTATTTTACTCAGCATAATTGTTTCCATGTCCACCCATGTATAAAAAACTTCATGAATTCATTTTTCCTGACTTCTGCATAGTATTCTATTGTGTTTATGTACCATAGTTTCTTTATATTATCCCCTTTCATTTTTGGGGGAGGCACACCCGATGTCACTCAGGGGTTATTCCTGGCTATGCACTCAGAAATTGCTCCTGACTTGGGGGACCATATGGGAAGTTAGGGAATCGACCCGCGGTCTGTCCTAGGCTAGCACTTGCAAGGCAGATGTCTTACCTCTAGCGCCACTGCTCCGGCCCCTCCCCTTTCATTTTTTATCCTTTTTTTTTTTTGTTTTTTTGTTTTTGGGCCATACCCAGCAGTGCTCAGGAGTTACACCTGGCTCTGTGTTCAGAAATTACTCTTGGTAATTTACAGGGGACCATATGGGATGCCAGGGATCAAACCCAGGTTGGATGCATGCAAGGCAAAAGTCCTACTATTTGTGCTATTACTCTGGCCCATTTCTTAATCATTAAAAAAAATACTTGAATTGCATACTTAGATGACTTAGTTTAATAGACACATCACAGATCTTCAAGTTCCAGAGAGGTTGTATCTGAAACATTTTGTTACATAATAGACTCATAGGTTAACTAATATTGAGAACATCTGCATTTTTGGTGTTTATTTCTATTTTCAATGACATTATTGAAAGAAGTGCTTTAAAATTCCTAAGGATATGTCCCTCTAGCAGTGCCCGGAGTGATAGCCTTGAGCAAAGAGCCATGCCTAAGCCCTGAGCACCTCTGGGTACAGCTTAATCCCTTCTCACCAAGTTCTATGTAGACTAACAACAGAGCAGGGGTTACCAAGAGAACCAAAATGGATCGCATTTAGGGAGAAAAAGAGTGGCTTGAAGGCAGCATAATAAAGGACCATTTCATACACCAAAAGTAGAAACATTCACACTATTGCAATCATGTAACACAATGATAATACAATTTTAAAAGAAAAAAATAATACAATTTTTAAGTAATGATTTTAGGGGAGAGCTTCTGCTAAGTATCTTTCCTTGTTCATTTAAAAAATATTTATTTAGACACTGTGGTTTACTTAGTTGCTCATAAATACATTTATTTCTGCAATTCCCTGTTTCAACACCAGTGTAAAATTGCCTCAATCATTGTCCCTAGATTCCTACCCACCCCCAAAACCCCCTCCTTGACAAGCACAAAACAATTTGGTTTCTATTACTTGTGTACAACTAAGTGGTAATGGTTTTATAAAACGAAACAATACAAAACAAAACAAAAACCAAAATATACTCACAAAACTACAGCAAAAAAATTTGTGAAAGTTATTATAACTGACAATGGGGTCACACAGAGTCATTGCTGAAGGTTTACTAAAGTTGTTTGTTGCTAGTTAATCATTCTGTTATTGGCTTTGTTTTTTAACCTTAGGTGGATTCTGTGCTCTTTTGTTATCTAATTTAGTGTATTCTTGGTGTGTCAGTATTGAAAAATTTGAAGGTCTCTGCAACTGCAGAGCTCAGGAATTCCAAGTTCAGTGGCTGACTGACTTGGCAATGGCTGCCCTGCCTCTGTTTCCAGATGTATAAAAGGGCAGGTAGAGGCTGCCCTCACTCACTCTGACAAAGCCCTGGAGATCTCAGGCAAATACTAACATACCTGAAGATTTTTTTTTGGTTAGCTATTTCTGCAAAAGTCAGTGGTAAATCAGTGATGTTGGGCCATTGGTATGGCAGTGATGGTGGGTTGTGGATGCAACTGCCAAGGCTTTGACAGGGCTGGGATTTGTCCCACCCTCTTCTGAGAGTGCCCAAGTTTTGTATTTGAGTGCAGTTGTGTGTACCTACGATTTTATGTGGCTTGGTTTATGTTTCTTTCGAGAATGAAAAGAAGTTTTGGAGTTGGGATTCTATGGGCAGACATGGCAGTGGCTGTGTGTGTGTGTGTGTGTGTGTGTGTGTGTGTGTGTGTGTGTGTGTGTGTGCGCGCGCGCACATGAGGTTGTGGCACTCCGTGTGCATTTTTTGTTGTTATCATTGTGAAAATTATTGTATCTCCAATGAACTCATTAATTAATACAATTGCAACTGGTTTAGTAAATATTGAATGCCCTCTGTGCTACTGTTCCCAAATGGCCTGGCAGACGGAACCCCTGTAGAGCTATTTGTTCCAGGGGGCCTTGTAGAGCCATTGTTCCAGGAATTCTCCATGAGGCTTAAAGCTTTGGAGACAGCACCACACCAGAGATGGGAATGGACAGCACAATGAGGGGAGACATCCCCCCTCCATGGTTCTTAATTAGGCTTAACCCTAGGCCACCCCTCCTCCCTCATGGAGAGCTCTGGTTATAATACCTATCAAAATTGCTTTCCTCCAGGGCACTTCTAAGCCCCATTGTTCAGGCTGAGTTTCTCTCTAGTGACTCATCTACTCCACAGGTTATTTTCTGTTACCCTTCACACATCTTCCTCTTTTGGTCCGATATATTTTGGTCCTATATATTTTAAGGGAATAAGCTGTCTCTGGTCATTAGCCTGGGACCCATGCTCTTTCCCCTTTATGGGCTGGAGGGAACATCCTTATCCCAAACGTTCCAGGAGGATAAAGTTGACCCTTGCTGACTGATAGAGTCTGCATGAGTAAGCTCTTGTTGTTAGCTGTCCATTCTTTTAAATTGGTGCATTCAAACAAGTGAAGTTGTTGAAATTCAAAGCTCTATTACTGATACTATGGCTTTTACAGCATGTACTGTTGCCAGACCTCCTGGAAGAAGGAAGATATGAGGAGAGGGTGTCCACAGTCACTCCAGAAAGACCTGGTAATATCAGCCCAAATACTGGCCTACCTGACGTTTATAGTTAGATTGTGTCCCGGAAGAAAAATCAAAGAGGGGTGATGATGTAGACCATTGCAAAACAGTCTTACTGGGAATGGAATGCATTCGTGTGGCTTCTGCAGGCCTGCCCTCTCCTCCTGATAGCCATTTTCTGCTGCATAGCTGGTGCACTCATAATTTTTCTTGGCTTGATTTACATATCTCTTGAGAAAAGTGTGAGTTTATGGAGTTGGCCTGGTGTAAACATGGCCCCGTGTGTATTTTTAATGGCAGTATATTGTGAACTTGCCACTACTCTTGTAATTTCGTTATTTTTATTTAACTTAAACAAAAAAATACATAATTGACATAGTTGGCCATAAAAAAATAAAAAGAAAAAATTAAAAAGAAAAAGAATAAAAATTAAAAAGAAAAGGAAAATAGATGTACAGTGGCAAGCTAATTGTGAAAAATTTGTATCTCCAATGGAGTCATTAATGCAATGGCTGAAGGTATAGTAAGCTCTTGTTGTCCATTCTGTTAAATTTGTGTGTTCCTATAGGGATGACAGCATCATACAAATGAAGTTATCCAGGAATTCAGAGCACAATTACTGATACTAGGGATTTTTTGTAGCATTGTTCTCATCTACTAGGCCTCCCAGAAGAAAGAGGATATGAGGTGGGGGAACGGTACCCTTAGTCACTCTAAAAATACCTTGGTGATACCAGGCCAAATGCCAGTATACTTGAAATTTGGTCAGATTGGTGTCTCCGAAGAGAATCTAGAGGAGTGGTGAGGATATAGAATGTGCTTTGGTAGGGCAGGGTCTTGGCCCACCACCTCTTCCCAAGATGCCAGTTTTCTGCTATGTGGTTGGTGTACCTAGAATCTTTCACAGCTTAGTTTGAATCTCTTTTAAGAAAAGTGTAAGTCTATGGAGCTGGCCCTATGAAAACATAGCAACTGTGCTTGTCAAAATTTCTTTATTTGTATGATCTCCCCCTTACTTCCTTTTTGGTTATGGTTATTGTGATCCCTTAGGCTGATGGCTGCATTCTTGACCTTGTATATTTTTAGTTATTTCTTTTAGTCCAAAAGAAATTTAGACCTTGTATATCTTTAGTCTGGATGAGAGTCTCATATTTTACTGGGGGTTATGTTCTAGATGACCACCTTGTTGTATTGCAAGGGATCCCAAATGGTAGAATTGTTGAATGGTACTCTGGCATGTGGGCCAGACTTGGGTATGGACAGTGCTCTCTCTTTTTTCAGCCTTATGCTTGCAAGCTTAACTACTGAGATTGCCTTGGATACAGAGACTGAGTTTGTCATTCCTTCCTTCCTTCCTTCCTTCCTTCCTTCCTTCCTTCCTTCCTTCCTTCCTTCCTTCCTTCCTTCCTTCCTTCCTTCCTTCCTTCCTTCCTTCCTACTTTCCTTCCTTCCTTCCTCCTTCCTTCCTTCCTTCCTTCCTTCCTTCCTACTTTCCTTCCTTCTTTCCTACTTTCCTTCTTTCCTTCCTTCCTTCCTACTTTCCTTCCTTCCTTCCTACTTTCCTTCCTTCTTTCCTACTTTCTTTCTTTCCTTCTTCCTACTTTCCTTCTTTCCTTCCTTCCTTCCTTCCTTCCTTCCTTCCTTCCTTCCTTCCTTCCTTCCTTCCTTCCTTCCTTCCTTCCTTCTTCCTTCCTTCCTTCCTTCCTCCTTCCTTCCTTCCTTCCTTCCTTCCTCCTTCCTACTTTCCTTCCTTCTTCCTTCCTTCCTTCCTTCCTTCCATTCCTCCCTCCCTCTTTTTTCATTCTCCCTTCCTCTCTTCTCCTTCCACCTCCCTCCCTCCTCCCTTCCTCCCTCCCTCCCTCCTTTCTTTCTTTCTTTCTTTCTTTTCTTTCTTTCTTTTCTTTCTTTCTTTCTTTCCCTTCCTTTCTTTTCTTTCTTTCCCTTCCTTTCTTTTCTTTCTTTTTCTTTCTTTCTTTCTTTCTTTCTTTCTTTCTTTCTTTCTTTCTTTCTTTCTTTCTTTCTTTCTTTCTTTCTTTCTCTCTCTCTCTCTCTCTTTCTTTCTTTCTTTCTTTCTCTTTCTTTCTTTCTTTCTTTCTCTCTTTCTTTCTCTCTTTCTTCTTTCTCTCTTTCTTTCTTTCTTTCTTTCTTTTCTTTCTTTCTTTCTTTCTTTCTTTCTTTCTTTCTTTCTTCTTTCTTTCTTTCTTTCTTTCTTTTCTTTCTTTCTTTCTTTCTTTCTTTCTTTCTTCTTTCTTTCTTTCTTTCTTTCTTCTTTCTTTCTTTTTCTTTCTTTCTTTCTTTCTTTCTTTCTTTCTTTCTTTCTTCTTTCTTTCTTCTTTCTTTCTTTTCTTTCTTTCTTTCTCTTCTTCTTTCTCTTCTTTCTTTCTTTCTTTCTTTCTTTCTTTCTTTTTTTCTTCTTTCTTCTTTCTTTCTTTCTTTCTTTCTTTTTCTTTCTTCTTTCTTTCTTTCTTTCTTTCTTTCTTTCTTTCTTTCTTTCTTCTTTCTTTCTTTTCTTTCTTTCGCCTTTTTATTCACAATAACTTTTAGCTCTTAAATCATGTCTTGGAACATTTCTAATGCACAGAGTTGACAGTTTGTGAGGGATAGGCTTTTGTGGAATTTATAAAATTCAACTTAGGTTATTATTTGTATTATTTGAGGAGGAAGTTTGGGTCTCACCTTGCAGTACTTAGAGATTATTTATGCTTTTGGGCCTAGGGGTCACTCCTGGTGCTTGGGGACCATATTAATACCAGAGACTGAACTTGGATCAGCTACATGCAATGCAAGTGCTTTACCTGGTCTATTACCTCTCTGGCACTAAGCCTCTCTTAAGTCAAGTTGAGTTTTTTCCCAGACTTGACTTATTTCTGAAGGTGTGTCTTTCTGCTTAGAAGTCCAAGTGTAAATACTGTGTAAACACTGTGTATAGTACACTATGATATGAATATGACAGTAAATAAAATAAACAATTCCTGATGAATTAAACAGTGGTTTAGAAATGGCATAATTTTTAATTTTGTGCATAAATTGGGATTTATTAATATTTTCCATCATAGTCTTTAAAATTAATTTAATGTTGCATAATATGCAATTGCTCCTCATTATAATCTCTTTTCTGATTTCTCATTAGTGCTTGATTGTATCTGAGGTATAATTATAATAGTTACAGTGGGAACCTGCACTTGTTCTACCCAAGAAGGGGAGGCTTTTCTGATTGGGTAGAGACTGAATCCCCAAGTATGCCAAGTGAATGCTTGACTAGAAAGAGTGCAGAGGCTTAGTGGGATGTGGAGCTCAGGTCTGTTTTCTCAAGATGTAGGTGTAAGTTACATTAACCATAGGTGGTCACCCATCTGAACACATAAGCCAAAGAAGTCATGTGCAGAGAAAAGCAAGTTTTTGTACACAAGACATGCCTTCTTTTCTGATGCTGCTTTGGATTCATATGTTGTGAGAATAAAGTAGGAATGATTTATCCCATAGATATTGCACTTTAAATTTAGGACAAAAGATTAACTGGCTACTTTAATAGTAAATGTTTCTCTGTGTAATCATCACCCTCATCTTCCTTGTCATCATTATCATCATTTTGCTCTATTGGGATTGAGCTAAGAACCTCACACTTGGCTCTTTTTTGTTTGTTTGTTTGTTTCTTTGGGCCACACCCATTTGATGCTCAGGGGTTACTCCTGGCTAAGCGCTCAGAAATTGCCCCTGGCTTGGTGAGACCATATGGGATGCTGGGGGATCGAACCGAGGTCCTTCCCTGGCTAGTGCTTGAGAGGCAGACATCTTACCTCTAGCACCACCTCTCTGGCCCTGCTCTTATCATTGGCTTTACCAATGAGCCATATTCATGGCCCTCAACTGACTTTGAACCTTTCATATGATACCTGGGCAGGAAGAATTGGGTGTTTTCAGTTTCTTGGTGATGGCTGCTTTATTTTTTCCTGGGGTGAGCCTGCTGGAAGGAGGGAGGCAACAATGTAGATGACTAAGTGTTGCCTTTCTAGCAAGTCCCCAGTGTTTGGCACTGGCTATGTAGTCATTTTTCTGCCCTTCCAAGTGAATCCCTGGAGCTCAGAGTTCATGTCTTGTTTATATTTTAGACAAGTCCTGATGGACCCTGAGGCTCAACATCTCTGTTGGCTGAAATGAAACTGTTTCTTTGTTAAAATATTTCTTCTGAAGAGCAAGTCTTCCTTTGGGCAAAATGAAATACTTTTCTCACTGTATATTAAGTGTAATTTTCTCCTCCATGTGCTTGGGGACCATCTGGCAAAAGCCACTTATTGTGCATTTTCTGATACCTGAGGGCAGATATTGTTACTCTCAAATTCTATTTCTCCGGATTAAGAAGCCACAATATAGTCAGGATTTTCCCATTGTGATTCTGTGATCCAACAATTGAATCATTTTGTTCTTTGGAACTTCTCCAATTTATTCTCATCCCTCTTTGAAGACAAAGGCCAAAAATGTGAGTTAGGTTTAGAGGAAGGGCTTGCAAGTACTTTTCAATCCTCTCAACTCAGCTCCTAAGCTTCTGACTCAGACCATTTCTTGATTGTTGAGATCCCCATGGGCATTTGTTCTCTATTTTTTTTGCAAGTCATTGACCCCTTTGTATTTGTGGGTTTTCATTGTTTTTGATTACACTCTAATTATGGTTAATATCTATTAATCATAAGGTATTAGAGTTTGGTTTGATTTTATGGGTTATGGAATTCAAAGTCAACTTAATAGATTATATAGGGACTTTGAGTAAGTTCGCAAAAATCTTTGTAAATGTTGTTGTTGGTGTCTGGTAACTAGTATATATTTATTTGCTTAACATTCTATTCTATAATTGCATGATGCAATACAAGAAACACTAGTTACATGATATAGAAGAATTTAATGATCACAGAAAATTCTCTTGGAGAGTGCTGTCCTAAACTGTTTTTTAGCTTGAAGGATAGTTCTGGTTAAGGACAATTGCTACTGGTGACTTCATCTCAATTCATAGCATCAGAGAAGCAAGAGCTATTTACTTATTTAGTTTTGTTTTTTGATAACACCCACAGTGTTAAGAGTTTACTTCTAGATTTATACTCAGTGACCATAAAGAATGGGGCTCAAGGGACCACATGGAGATGCTCAGGATTGAAACCAGGTCAGCTATGTGCAAGGCAAATGCCTTACCAGTTATACTCTCTTTCCAGCTCCTATTTTATTTTTATTTTATTTTCAAATATTTTGAAAATAAAATTTCAGGGAGTATGAATTATTCCATAGAACTCACTTTATCCCTATGCCTGACTTTTCATACATTCTCCTGGATCAGGCTTTGATTTTGTAGCTTGCCACTTTGTTATATGAATCTATTGTTTCTAGAAGCTTTTTGGCAGAGTCTTCTCTAAACGTATTATCATGTCATCACAAAGAATGAGAGCTTGACTTTTTCCTTACCTATCTGGATGCCCTTGATATCTTTTTCTTGTCTAATCACTATGGCAACAATAATAGCTTAATGACACAGCTTATAAAATTAGAAAATAATCAACAAATGGAACTAAAAATAGGTAGGCAGAAGGAAATAGCAAAGCTTAGAGCAGAAATCAATGAAATGGAAATCTAAAAATCTATCTGAAAGATCAACGAAAGCAAAAGTTAGTTCTTTAAAAAAATAAAATTGATAAATCACTGGCAAAACTCACAAAGAAATTGAGAGAGAGAAACTTGATAAACTGGATTAGAAATGAAAAGAGTGAGATCACTACAGATATTGCAGAGATTCATAAGGTAATCAGAGATGACTTTGGCATAAATGAACAAATTCTTGGACTCCTATAACCTTCCACAGCTAAATAAGGATTAAATAGCATATCTAAACTGCCCCATCACTATTAAGGAAATTAAAATGGTGATCAAAAATCTTCCCAAAAACAAAAGCCCAGGCCCAGATGGGTTCACTAATGAATTCTTTCAAACCGTTCAAAAGGAACTTCTACCAATCCTTTTAAGGCTCTTTCATAAAATTGAAGAAACAGGAACACTTCCAAATAGTTTCTATGAAGCTAACATCACCTTGATACCAAAACCAGACAGAGATGCTGCCAAAAAAAGAAAATTACAGACCAATATCCCTGATAAACACAGATGAAAAGATCCTCAACAAAATTCTGCCAAATAAAATTCAATGCATCATCAAGAAGGTCATCCACCACGACCAAGTAGGTTATATTACAGGAATGTAAGGATGGTTTAACATCCATAAATCAACCAACATAATACACCATATCAACAAAAAGAAGAACAAAAATCATATGATCATATTAATAGAAGCAGAGAAAGCATTCGATAAGGTCCAACTCCCACTCTTGATAAAAATCCTCATCAAGATGGTAATGAATATAACTTTTCTCAATATAGTCAAAGCCATCTACCACAAGTCAATGGCAAATATTATTCTCAATGGAGATAAACTAAAACCCTTTCCCCTAAAATCTGATACGAGATAAGGCTGCTCTCTCTCAACACTCCTATTCAACATAGTGCTGGATCAGGCTTTGATTTTGTCTCTGTCTTATCTATCTGTTCTTGCAAAGTCTTATCATTCTGCATCTGAACTGGACTTGTTGGTTAAGGGTCTGGGCCTGTTTCCAAACTAGTTAGCCAACTTATCATCATACTCTATTGCCTACTTGGTTATTCATCCCAGTCTTTCAAATGATTCCAATCTTTTCTTCTTCTCACCTTAATTATCCTAACATTTTACTTAGGATTATGTAATGTGTGAGCTTTTGAAAAAAAAAAACTTCAGAATTCATTCAGTCTGACCCATTCATTTTTTAAGAGCTTGATATAAATGGAAATGATTCTTCAAGCAAGAGAATTAACCCTCTTCAAAGAGGGTTAAACTTGCAATTTAGGTCATGGAATTTTTGTATGTCTTTTCATTAAATAGTCAATGCTCAAAAAAGTTCCATGAGTAAATAAATTTAGACAACATTGGGTTAACCAAATTTAAGTAAATTTATGTATGTTTCTTTGCAACAAGAGTTTTTTTTAATTTAATTACTTTATTTTAGACATTGTGGTTTACAGAGTTAATTCTGGCATTGAATCTTCAACCATGAATATAACATTCCCTCCACCCTAGTCAACAGTTTCCAAACCTCCCTGAAGTAAATTAGAAATAATTTACTTAATATTTTATGTATTTTTACTGGGAAATCAGAATTAAAAGTATGGAGCCATGTAGTCCACAAATTTGAAGATCTTCAGCACTGGGATAATGAGTTCATATAAAGACAACAATGGTTCATAGAGGCCTGTAAAGGGCCCCAGTGTGATCAACTCTGAGGCTGGTATGTCCTTAAGCTTTTACTGTTAGTTGGGCCTCTCTTTTGAGAGCTACATGAGTTTGTTGAATTCGTCCACTTGCTCAGACATGGCTGAAGGCTCTGGTTCATGGGCGTGGCTGCCAAGAGCATCGGGAAATACAGAAGTGCAGTGTGGTGGTGGCCTGGCCTAACTCCAGAGCTCCCTGGAGATGTCAGCTACAAAACCAGCAGATCTAGAATATTTGGTGGTGGAACAAATCTTCAGAGATGGGTAGAGAGATGGTGAAGCTGGGCCATTGGCAAGTCAACAGTTGTAGGATGGATCTGAGTGTGCAGCCTCCCAGCTTTAACAGGAGGACTTGTCCCCATAACCCTCTGAAGGGCCTCAGTGTGATCATCTGTAAGGCTGGTATGTCCTTTGAGGCTAGTTGGTCCTCTCTTTTGAGAGTTACATGTGTCTATGGCTTTGGTTGCTTGCATAGATACGGTGCAAAGCTTGTGGGCGTAATTGTTAGGCCATAAGAGATTTTGGAGATTTTAAGATGGAAAGTCATAATGTGTGACTCAGAGATGGTTGGGGAGAGGCAATAGTAAATTCCTAATTTATGTTGGAATAAGATTCTATAGTCTCCTAAATTATACTGGTGAATTTTCTAAAATATGCTTCCTTGAAATATTGGCTAAATGTGGCATATTGTAAGATCAGAAGACCTAAAATAGCTTCTTGAGAAATCAAGTACTCAATTAAAAATATATAATTAGGGGCCGGTGAAGTGACACTAGAGATAAGGTGTCTGCCTTGCAAGCGCTAGCCAAGGAAGGACTGCGGTTCGATCCCCTGGCATCCCATATGGTCCCCCCAAGCCAAGGGCTGAGAGCTTAGCCAGGAGTAACCCCTGAGCATCAAACGGGTGTGGCCCAAAAAACAAATATATATAATTATATTTAGTATATTATGTATGTATATGTATCACCAAAATATTTTAATAGTAGATTACTTGATATTACTTTTTAAAATTTATTTAAACACCATGGTTACAAAATTGTTCATAATACAGTTGGATTTTTTTCACAGCTGCAAAGTTATTTAGGATTGAGTCTCAGTCATACAATGAACACCTTTTACCAGCACACATTTCCAGTCCCCAGTGTTCCCAGCTTACCCTCCACCCCACAACCCTTGTCTGCTTCTGGGGTAGACATTTTTCTTTTCTTTTTTAAAATTAATATCTTTATTTAAATACCTTATTACAAACATGATTGTGGTTGGGTTTCAATCATGTAAAGAACAACCCCCCCCACCCCCCCGTCACCAGTGCAACATTCCCATCATCAATGTCCCAAATCTCCATCCTCATCACCCCACCCCGGCCTGTACTCTAGACAGGCTTTCTACTTCCCTCATTCATTCACATTGTTATAGTTCTCAATGTAGTTATTTCTCTAACTGCACTCATAGCTCTTTGTGGTGAGCTTCATGTTGTGAGCTGGAACTTCCAGCCCTCCTCTCTTTTGTTTCTGAAAATTATTGCAAGAATGTCTTTTATTTATTATGCAGCCATCAGAAGAGATGAAGTCATGAAATTTTCCTATACATAGATGTACATGGAATGTTTTATGCTGAGTGAAATAAGTCAGAGGGAGAGAGATAGATACAGAATAGTCTAATTTATCTATGGGTTTTAGACAATTTTCTTCTCTCTCCCTCTCACTCCTCTCTTTTTTCTTTTAGATACTCTGCTTTGTAATATTGTTTCTGAAGAGAAACCATGCATATCACTTTATCTCCTTTCAGTACCTAGTTCTTGTCCAGAGTGATCATTTCCAACTATCATTGGATGATTTGATTGTTTTTTTCCCTTTAAATCTGTTCTTAAAACCTTTGTGATTTACAAAGTTCTTCATACTTGAGTTTCAGACATACAATGTACAAGGGCCAGTTCCACCACTAGTGTCAACCTCCCTTCACCGAAGTTCCTAGAGTACATCCTATGCCACTATCCTTTCCTCCACCTCACCCCCTTCAACATAACAGACCCATTTTAAGTTTTGATTGTTGAGTTTGGGTCTCATGATTTCATTGTTATTGACTTTGGCTTGGATATTTAGTTCTGTCCTTTTTTAACACCACCGATGGAGAACTTGATTATTAAATCATCTTGCACAACAGAGCCCAGGCCCCAGGGGTTAATAGCAGATATTCTTATTTAGCTTGTTGTGCCCCTACTTCCTAAAGAGGATCTTTGACATTTCTTTGGTTTTATGTTGGGTTCCTCTTTGTCCAGCCCTTACTGTTGGTTTATAAAAAATCAAGGTTAAATGGAGATGAAATCAAACTGTTCTAGAAAAGCCACCAAGCAAATGTTTGTAGAGAATTCAAATCTGTTTTGTGCATTTAGTCTTTTTCAGCCATGAACCCAGAGATGCTAAAATTAGTGCATCTATTCTCAATCACCCCATGTGGTTTAGTGATATTGTATGTGTTGATTGATGATACAACTTATGAGATAGATTTATATATAAAAAGAAGATGTTTTTGCCTTATTGGAGAGCACTGCTTTCTCTCTTGATCTCCCTCTCTCCTCCTTTTTCTCCCCTTCTCTCTCAAATAGGAGAATCAAAGACGTATAATAATCTACCAGAAAAAAATTTTTTATTTTGCATTTTTTAAAAATCAGTCTCTGGCAAAAATCTATTTCTCCCTTTCTGTCATGGTATTACAGGAAGATTATTTTTTAAAAAGTTGATGTGACTATAATGTGAAATTCGTAGCAAGTGTGAAATAAGTTAAGAAATCAAATAAATTAGACATTACACTAGTCAAGTGGGACATTGTATTCTGCTGGCGAGCATTATAAATCTTCAACTTCCATGTAACTTCTCACTGAAAGTATGAGTCTAGCTGGAACCATGTCACTTGACGGAACAGTCTTGTGTAGTAAGGAGTCTCTAATGGAACTAATA
The DNA here is from genome assembly GCF_024139225.1 of Suncus etruscus. Taxonomy (NCBI): domain Eukaryota; kingdom Metazoa; phylum Chordata; class Mammalia; order Eulipotyphla; family Soricidae; genus Suncus; species Suncus etruscus. The sequence goes on along the minus strand of NC_064863.1, from coordinate 13,264,585 downwards.
AATTGTTTATCACCTTTCAAAAATACAGCCACACACACGAGTGATTATTGAACGGAAGAAGGAGTTTAAAGGGCTTTGTAAACTAACTGAGTTGCTTTTATCTCTCATGGAATTCAGAAAAGAGAGTGGAAGACATGCAAAATTATCTGCATTTAAAAGAGATTAAAAATGAGAGTGAAGAATTGCACTGAGTTTAGATGTAGCTATCGCAGCCCAGACCCCTTCATCTCTTTGGTTTGTCCTTCAAGACTGCCAAGATAATACTTCCAGGCTCAAGCTTTATCAGATATTCACATTGCATCTGGGGAGGCTGGAACCACCTTTTTCAATCCTTCAGCCTTTTATTTTAATTACTTGCAACTGAAGGGAGTAACGAAGTCCTCATACATCTAGCTGTTAAAGTTTCTTTTAAAGAAGACATGTATATGCAGTAATTGGCTTTTCTTCCTGCTTTTACCTCCTTTCATCAAACCTAGGACAATTTGTGTTGTAAAGTGCCTTGCGTCTTACCATCTAGTTTTATGTAGCACTAAGAAGCTGGTGCTTGTACTCTGGCATGCCATTATTTATAAAATGCTTCATAAATTTGAAGTGTTAAAAGTTTAAAAAATACGTTCTCTTATCACCAAATGATATATGGGTCTGTGATTTCTGAACTCTATGCAAAGTCTGATTTTCTGCAATAATTTTAACTTCCTAGAACTCTCATTAGTGACTATAAGCCAGAGAGTTATTTTTTGTATTTACATATTTATTTGACTATTGTAAAAGCTTATCTAATGTTTTATTTGCTTAAGATTTATCTTCCTAATTGGGTTTTAAAGTTTAAAAAATTAATTATTCCAATATATTCATACTCTTGCAGTGTGTTTTTTTTTAGGGAGAATTTTATTTGTTCATTTTTTAATTTGCTTGTTTTTCAATAAAAACTTGTGAAAGATGAACTTTTACTATGTGCCAGGATGAGGGATGGTATATCTGCCTCCCTTTTTGTCTTAATAATCTCACAGGAGCTGGAGTGATAGCACAGTGGTAGGGTGTTGCCTTGCATATGCTGACCCAAGACAGGCCTGGGTTCAATCTCCGGCATCCCATATGGTTTTGAGCAGAGCCCGGAGCACCACCAGGGTGTGGTCCAAAAACCACACCACCTTCAATAAATTCACTAGCAGTAAAAATATCATCACAGTACAAACTTAATGTTGATGTGATGTGGTGCTTTAGGTTGGGGAGAGAGGGATACCTAACTGACACTTAGTCAGGGAAGGACTCTTGGAGGCAATGAATTGAGTAATGTTGGAGCATCCACACAATACATGCAAAGAGCAACATGGAAAGAAGATGAAACAGAATGAGGTGCAGTAAGAATAGAGCAAGATTTGAGAAGGGGGAGAAGAAAAGTAGGGTTGGATCTATCAGTAAAGATCAGCTCATAAAGATATTTGGTCTCTGATGACTTATAATGCAAATCTGATGGTTTATATGGTCATTGATATGGCCAGTTTATCAATCAATAAGCAAGTAGTCTCCTTAATGTAGTTGAGTGAGATATAAATATTTACCTACTCAATCTTGCTACCAGTAGATTAAATGTAGCCTTTTAATAATGTTCACCACCATCTAACCGAAGCATTCACCTAACATAAAAATAATCAACATTCCATCTTTCCCATAGGGAAACTGACAGAGTAGGCAGTAAGATGCAGGTCCTACAGCTGCAAATTGAAATTCAAAGAAGCACTTGGGGCCAGAGTTAAGATACATTCCTTGCATCCCAGATACCATATAAGCTCTTCTGAACATCACTTCTGAACACAGAACCAGTTATAGCCCCCGAGGAGCAGTGTGGTTTTAGAACAAACTAAAGCAAAATCCTGCCATAGGCCTCCAAGTCATTCCACGAAATACCTTCTGCTATATATATATATATATATATATATATATATATATATATATATATATATATATATATATATATATATATATACCTTCCTGTGATGAGTGATAGCTTCTGTGCTTAAACTGGCTGTATCTTCTAGTAGCTTGTGATGGTAATGGAGGGCTTGAATTCTCTCTTCTTACTGTACTAGGACTGCCCACGTGTGATGGAAGTACTCAGGAGTCAATAGAAATAAAGAAAATAGTGTTTTTGTTTGTTTGTTTCAGAGGAAATTTCTTTTTTCTTTTTTTATAATTTTTATTTTAACTATATTGGCTTACATATCTTTCACAGTAGTATTTTAGGTACATATTAACATTGAATTGAGGGAATTCCCATCACCAAATTTGTCCTCCCTCCACCCCTGGTCCCATCTTGCATCCCATGACCCCCCCAACCTCACCCCCCGGGCTGCTAGAATAAGTGGTCCCTCTGTGTCTAGCTTACTACTTAGTGATCATATATCTGTTTGGTCCTGGTACCCTCCCTTTTTTCCCCCTCTATTTGAGAGGCAGAACTAGATAGTTCAAGTTATGTGGTTTTGTTTGAAGGAAAGAAAAGCAATAAAATGGGGTAAAAATCAAATAAGCTGAAAATGGGTGGAGTTCTTCTAGAGGCTTTCAACCTCAGTTTGAGAGAGGACAGGAAAAAGGAAATTGAAACACCACAACAATGCAAAAAGAAATATCAAAAAAAATATCCATTGAGCACTACCGCAATAAAGGCAAGCACCACACAATAGTCTCGGTCCTGAAATAAAACCATGCCAGAGCGCAAAAAGAAAGAGAAAGAAAATATAAAATAAAATAAAATTGGAGACATCAACTTCAATATCTACACCAAAACAAAGAAGTAAAAAATAAATAAATAGATAAAAAGATTATTTTGTGTTTTTTTTTCCTGCATAGGCACAGTAATTATTGGGGCCCATTAGAGAGGGAATTCCCTTGCCCTAGGAGATACAGGGTTTCTCCACCCTTGAAGAATACTTTCATGGGATTAACTATAGACTCCTTGCATGTTCATTTACTCTTCCCTCGGTGCTTTTGTCTGATTTTACCACCCATGACGAGGGCAGTAAAGAAACATCCATTAGAAGTATCTGGAGACCTGCACTCTGTGTTGGTGTGTGGCTCAAGAAGCTATATGGTTTGACTGTCACTCAGGGCGGTTTCATGATATGATCTCAATAAATGGCACGTCCATTCAGAATAGCAACTGGTGACCTGTTTGTTTTGGTCCTTTTCATTGGGATTGATGCTTTATCTTCTTGGGAATGCTCCTGGCATTGCTTAAGGGGCGGTAGGGCAGACACTGAGGTGTGTGAGATAGAACCTGGTTCTTCCATATGCAAAGCAAATACTTAGTTCTTTAAGCTGTTTCTCTAGCCATGCTGACACTTTTTTTAAACGTTATTGATTGATTGTTTGATTGGTTTCTAGGCCACACCCAAAGGCACTTGGGTTATTCCTGGCTCTGCACTCAGAAATTGCCTCTGGCAGGCTGGGGACCATTTGGAATGCCAGGAATCAGACTAGGTCCCTCCTGGGTTGGCCGCATGCAAGGCAAACGCCCTACCACTGAACTATCTCTCTGGCCCCATTTTTTTTTTTTTTTTTTGGTTTTTCAGGCCACACCCGTTTGATGCTCCTGGCTAAGCGCTCAGAAATTGCCCCTGGCTTGGGCGACCATATGGGACGCCAGTGGATCGAACTGCGATCTTTCCTTGGCTAGCGCTTGCAAGGCAGACACCTTACCTTTAGCGCCACCTCACTGGCCCCATCTCTCTGGCCCCATTTTGACACTTTTAAAACAATGAGGTAACACTGCACTGTGTTTTAGTGTACAGTTTCATACAAATCACTATCTGATGTTCATCACCCACATTCCTTTCTATAGAGGTCATTGCTTGACAACATTTTCCTCTCTAATTTGATTTCTTCTTCTTCTTCCTTCTCCTCTTCTTCTTCTTCTTCTTCTTCTTCTTCTTCTTCTTCTTCTTCTTCTTCTTCTTCTTCTTCTTCTTCTTCTTCTTCTTCTTCTTCTTCTTCTTCTTCTTCTTCTTCTTCTTCTTCTTCTTCTTCTTCTTCTTCTTCTTCTTCTTCTTCTTCTTCTTCTTCTTCTTCCTTCTTTTAGAGAATGCTGTCTGTCCAGTCTTAGCTTCATTCTGGTGTATTAGACTTTTTGTCTACTCATGAGCATGCATTTGAAGACTAAACTCCTTTTGGTTTGTTGTGCTCCTTGACACTTTCAGATTTCCTGCAACCATTTCAAAGTTAAATATGTAAATTTATATTATAGGCAAATTTCTAGTTCTATCAGTGTATGGAGATTTGCACACTTTACAGTCCCAAACTCTATTTATTTGATATAATTGTGATCCAGCAGGATAACACATTTTTGAGTCTGGTGATCTCATGGGCATTACTCAGCAATATATGGTGGTACTGGGCATGGAACTTGTGATCTGTCACAAACAAGGAAGGTGTTCCACTACCGAGCACAAGATGTCCTTCTCCTATCACTGAAATTTATGATTCTAGCAAGAAAATTACCTAAGACATGTCCAACAGAGAAGAACTCTGAGATATGATTGAAATGTAGAAACATTCACTTCATGTTTACATAACACAAAGGAGTGTGAGTGGAAATCAAAAGTAAATTCTAAACTGACCTTACTAATTTGTATTCCTCTTCTCTTCCCTGTGGGGTTTATTTTGTCTATGGCTTTGCCACCATTTACTTTGCTGGAAGTGTTTTTCTTCTTTGAGACTAAGCCAGCAGTTAGCACTATGTATGATACTTGTGTTCTGAGAGTCTCCAATATGATTTAAATGTCATTTCTAAGCAAAGTGATTTTCAGCAAACTAGGGTGCAGAGTTTTCTTGTAAAAAATTGGCTAAACATGTCGTCAGTTTTAAGGTGATAATCTTTTTTTCTTTGGGGATAAAAACGCAATTTACATTTTTTAAACTATTTTTCTTAACCACCACAGTAGCTGATTGGACTTGAGAATTGGCTCCTGAATTTATGATGGTTGACAATGAACTCAGGGTTAACAAAACAAAATGAGAACGTCACATTAACCAGACAATTTCCTGCTGAGGCATGAAAGCTATTTCTTAGTGTCTGGACATCTTTGGAGCCATTAGTAAAAGGAGATTGGCTGCCTCAATTCTGTTACAGCAAATGCCCATTAGCTCCTGAGCATGTGAGCTGAATAGAGCTTGGAAATTGCCTTCAGAAATCTCTAACTCAAGGTCCTGGGTCAACTTGCTGCTGAAAGGGTAATGTTGGGAATCTTCTGTATTTTCCTTTGCCATGGGGCTCAGACTGTAGTAGGCCATACTTGATACTTTATCAAAGTGAAACCTTACAATATTTGTCCTTTTGTGGGCTAGTTTATCTCAATTAGCGCAATGCCCTTATGATATATGTATGTGTAGCTTGTGTCAGAATTTTCTTCCACAGAGTGTCACAAGTTATGTGTGCATTAATCTATTGAAGGGTGATTTCATCAAGTAGTAAGTAGGTTACGTCCTCTTCTTGGTTATTGTGGATTCCCATGTCTTAATTTCTTTTTATTTAAATACTATAAATTGCAAAGTTGTTCATAATGTGTTGTTTCAAGCATTCAATATTCCACCGCCCATATGACCTTTTCTCCATCAATGTCCTCAGTTTCTCACCCACCTCCTCAGCCTGTCCCATTAATAGGCACAAACAAGTCTACTTCATATCACAAAAGGAATTATCCAGAAAGTAGATCAATAAGAGTTAATTTTTGTTACTGTTATATCTTACAATTGTGTTAGTCATTAGTAAGTTTGAGGATTTACTGAACAAGTTTGTGCTGATTGAACCTGCTGTTTTATTGTGTTTTTCTCCTTGGTAGAACTTCTACATAACTTTCCCATTTAATTTGTTGTGCTAGGATGTCAGTACTGTAAAATTTGGAGATGTCACATGACCTTGTATGTGGCCTTACCTTCCAAAAACTATGGAGCTAAGTGGTTTTTATGATGAAGGATGTTGAATATGGGTGGAGGCTTTACTAGCAGTGAATAGAATCTGACTACCCTCATTTCCAAAAGGTCACAGAGTTTTCTGTCCTGAAATCAATCTACCTGGGATGATTTGACAGCTTGGAGACTTGATATCCATGTATTTTTCTGCGGCCTTTAAGTTTCTGGTATTTTTTTTTACTCAGAAGAAAATAAATACACCATTATAAATACAATATAGGGGTATGGTGAAAATTAAGACATGAGGTTTAAAAGTGCTAATTTTTTTAAAACATGCAGCTACATAACTATATTAAGTTAAGTAATCTGACAAGAAGTTAAACATGCCTATTTAACTATAATTAAAAAGACTCAAATAGGAATTAGCCCATCCCCATACTTAAGAATCCAAGTAATTTTTTTCTGTCCTCCCATTCTCTAGAATGAGTTTGAAAGAAGAATCTCAGATGGCAAAGCATCTCTAGCGAATGGATTTCTGGGGGTGTCTGGATATAGAGTGTTTACTACAACACTATCACTGCTTAAAACCACACATTCCTTTTCTACTGTGGCTGGATGAGGAGCCTGGCTGGCTGATCTGCCATCTCTGCCTACTGTCTGTCTCTTCAAGTAGCAATCAGGATCTTAGCCAAGCTGCTTCTCTTTAGGAAGCTCATCTAGAGATAAATCTCTTCCAAGTTGCCCATCTTGTTGGCAGAATCAATTTCGTGGTGAATGTAGAACTTAGAACTTCAGCTTATACTTAGCTTGTTTGGTGGCTGATCTCAATCAACTCTTGGAAGTGGCCCTCAGTCTTGGCCACATGGTTTCCACGAAGGGGAGCATTGTGGTGGTGAGGATGTTTATCACACTGCAGTTAGCTTAGTCCAGGTTAGCAGAGAGCAGAGTCCCTACAAAAAAATATGTAGGTAAGGTAGGATAGTGGGACAAGGAGAGTGACCTTTATCTCCGTTGTCTCATTCTGAGATTAGAACTCATTTTAGGTCCCGCCCCATTACTAGATAGAAGATGATATAAGGGCTTGAACAATGAGGTATGAGCATCATTGCAATTCACCTTCAATCTCCCTGCCATACTGGATTACATTTTCAGTGTGAGATTAAGCCGTGGAGGGACCATAAAGAGAAAATAAACGGTCCCGGAGAGATAGCACAGTGGTGTTTGCCTTGCAAGCAGCTGATCCAGGACCACAGGTGGTTGGTTCGAATCCTGGTGTCCCATATGGTCCCCCATGCCTGCCAGGAGCTATTTCTGAGCAGACAGCCAGGAGTAACTCCTGAGCACCGCCGGGTGTGGCCCAAAAACAAAAACAAAATAAAAACAAAAAAGAAAATAAACAAGAAAAAGAGAGAGGAACAGAAGGAATAAATAAAAAAAGAAATGAGGAAAGAAATAACAAAGAAAAGAAAGAATCTATAAAGGAAGAAAGGAAAGAAATCAACAAAGAAATGATAAAAGAATGTGAAATAATGAAAGAAAGAATGAAAGAAAGAAAGAAAGAAAGAAAGAAAGAAAGAAAGAAAGAAAGAAAGAAAGAAAGAAAGAACTACAGCAAGCAAGCAGGAAGACCCCCATGTATTCTATTGAAACTTTCAGCTTCATTTTCTCTGGAAGGCAGAAAGCAGGCAGCAGCTATGGTGAAGCAGAGCACATATAGCCCAACTTTTGCAAAAGTGTTGCTGGACCTGGAATCCATTATGCAAAGTAAAGACAGAGAAAGATACCCTGTGATTTTACTCATATGTGTTACTTAGAGAAAAACCAACAAAACCCTAAATAAAACAAAAATAACCCCCCTAGGATGTTAGACCAAATTAGTGGTTACTAGTGGGAAGGACAAGGGGATGGGTGGGAAAAGGGAATAAAAGGATCCAGTCTATGGTGAAGGAGAGCATTGGTGGTGAAGTGAATGAAGTGTGGATAGATGTTGATTTATAAAGAGGCATACCCCAAATTTATATGTACCAATTCCATCCTGTTTAACAAAATAATTATTTTCAAAACTCTACGTGATTTGAGTGAGTCACCATGATTGAAAAAAGAACAGATTGAGTCTGAATTCAAGCATATACATATATAATTTTTGGGCCACTCCTGGCTGTGCTCACGGGTTACTTCTAGCTCTACACAGGTAGGCTCAGGGGACAATATGGGATCCTGGGGATTGTTTGCTTGCAAGGCAAACTCTCTACCCTCTGTGCTATCGCTCCAGCCCTGAATTCAATCATCTTTAGTTGCAAGATGCTTAAACACGGAGTTGGAAAGAGAACTAGACCCAAATTAAATTAAATTAAACCTGGAAGCCCAGGATTTCAAATTTCATGTTGTGCATCTTCTGTCTGACTGTCATTTCTTCTTGAGATGAGTCCATGAACCACAGATAGTAGCAGAAGTGGAAACTACAGAAGAGGTAGTTAGCTCACAGAATCGAATCTCACTAGCAATGGTCTTATTTTTGGAGGCTATTATAGCACTTTCAACAAATCCCAAATCTTCATGTCCATGACTTCACAGTGGTGGCTCCAGGCTGAAGAAATGGAAAATAGTCATTGAATACAGACATTGAAAATTCGGAAACGAACACCAAGAATTTGGCAACTGCTATTTAATCAGTTGCCTTCCAACTCTTTCTTGGAAAGCTGGTAACTACCTCTGTGCTATTGCTCTGGCCCTGAATTCAAGCATCTTTAGATACAAGATGTTTAAACTCAGAGTTGGGCAAAAAACTAGACCCAAATCACATCAATGTTGATTTTAATGAAAAATTAATTTTTATAATAATGAGCTACCGATGCAAAATGCTATCTTTACAGTAAATTTTAGTGTTGTTTTCTCTTGTCTAAAATCCAAACAGAGGGTACACCGGTGAAGGATGGTGTACATTGTATGACTTAAACCCCAAAATAAACAATTTTGTAATCATAGTGCTTAAATAAAACAATAAAAAAAATCAACAAAAAACCCCAAACCCAAAGAGAACAAACATAATGAAGTCAGTAATATAAACATGAATGTATCTTGTGTTTTTCCTAATCTGATGTGAAAATTAGACTTTAAAAGATCTTTTTCAATATCTGCAGTAGTTTACAACATAGTTTATATTAAGGAGTATAGTTTCACACCTCTCTGTGTTTAGTGGGAGAATGAATAAATAAACTATTGAAGAGCTCAGTTTCCACCCTGTTTGTCACCAAAGGTAGTGTCTGCTATTCAGGTTGTTGTTGACTTACCCCAAGAGCAGAACACACATTTCCTTTTTTCTACTCCCAATTTATCACAGCCGGTTTTTAGGCCCAAGTAGCTCTGTCCTGCTGAATCTGTATGAGATGATATAGATTTAATTATAGATGTTTATCTCTATATTTCAGATTCCTGGAACTAGAAGTTTGAGGAAGCCTGGTACCTACTCATAAGTAGGGTAAGGAGAATCGTAGTAGGTCTTTGACAGAAAATAAGGTCTGTTGGGCCCCAGAATGTTTCTACTTGCTTCCTCAAGAAGGGAGTCTAGAGGAAGTGTTCCTGCCAATTTTGTTTCACACCTCCCAAGGGCTTCTTGTGACTTTGATTTTATGTGAAGCAAAAAGGTCTCGACACAGAACAGAGCTGAAACTTGAATGACTGATTTTGAAAGCAGTTCCTGTAGAGTTTTTCCTTGATGCCATGAGTCTGCTCAGTCTGTGAGTTGCCAGTGCTTTAGACTCCACATTGGACTTGGTATAAATGTCTTCTCCTTCTTCCTCTGTAATTGATCGTCAACTGCCGTGCTCTTGTCTCTTGGTCTTTGAGGAAAGTCAGTAGGAAGAAAGGACAGCGTGCTTTAGACTGAGAAGGGTCAGGTTTGATGTCTGATAAACCTGCGTGGCTGCATTGCTTTCACCATCGGAATGACCCAAGGCCAATTGGGTCTCTGAGACCGAGTCTTGGAAAGTGGAGCCAGGGTTACCTGTTCTTCAAGGTGAGTTTTGTAGGGAGGATAAGTAAAAATTGAATTTGTCATGATTGATTTTTGTGCTACCCAGCACAAAAATTAAGTGTTCAGTTCATGGTGCCCTCTAGCAGAAAGTCATGCAATAACCACAGTAAATATTTACAGCGTATTTGTAGTAATATGTTGCTCTTTTGTCATTTATATCTTTTATTTTATTTTTACAACTTCACAGCTGTCCTTGGTGTAGTGCATGAAATAAAATTCTATCTTTTCAATGAAATATTTTTTAATAATTTAAGAAGCTCATCCATTGTTATTTCTATGCCTCGATATATTTTTGCAGCCTATATTATCACCTGATATTATATTAATTACCTATAACATTTTTTGTTTTTGAGGTCACACCTGGATTGCTCAGGGGTTACTTCTGGCTCTGTACTCAGAAATCGCCCCTGGCAGGCTTGGGGGACCATATGGGATGCTGGGAATCAAATCACAGTCTGTCCTGGGTTGGCAACAGGCAAGGCAAATACCTCTACCACTGTGCTATCTTTCCAACTTCTACCTATAACATAACATATGTATGTTATATAACATAACATATCTATGTAAACATAGATAACATATAACATATCTATGTAAAACTATAAGCTAAAATGAGGTAAAAAAAACTTTGTTTTGCTCTCAATTTTATTTCAGGTGTTTTTTTGTTTGTTTGCTTGTTTTGGTTTTTGGTTTTTGGGTCACACCTGGTGATGCTCAGGGGTTACTCCTGGCTATGCACTCAGATATTTCTCCTGGTTCGGGGGACCATGTGGGATGGTGGGGATTGAGCGCAGGTCTGTCCTGGGTCAGTTGCATGCAAGGCAAACGCCCTGCCGCTGTGCTATTGCTTCGGCCCTGCAAGTGTTTTTTTTGTTTGTTTGTTTGTTTTTTGAGGCAACATAGTAGGTTTATTCAAATAATACACACACTATTACAACTAATTAACTAATAGATATTTGTGTAGAGACAATAAAATTCACCATCTTTCCCCAAGCTCCATTAAGATCTTGAAACTTTATATCTAATACATTTTCTCTCTTTTTTTTTTATTTAAACAACTTTATTACATACATGATTGTGTTTGGGTTTCAGTCATGTAAAGAACACCACCCATCACCAGTGCAACATGCCCATCACCAATGTCCCAAATCTCCCTGTTTATAATGGCTTATGAATTATATTTTGTTTTAAATAGTTGGCCACTGTTGCCCTATTTGTTTGATGAGACTTCTCTGTCTTTCTGTTCTACCTCATGTCTATTAAAAAGTGGAAAAAACCCAAACAAACAAAAAAATGAATGTCTTATTAGCTCTCACCGTCTAACCTGGGAAAGTTTAGCCTTGCTAGACTTTTGAGGGTAAGTGATAGGGAAGGAGCGAGTTTCTGACAACAAAACCCCAGAGCCATCTCTGATGATTTGCTGTTGCTTGTTAGTAATTGACAAGGGTCTGCAAATGTCACTGATTTCTAACAGGATCTGCCACTGATTGGTTTCAGCAATTGCTGAATTCTTCAAAATATGGCCCAAGTTGAAGACACCAATTAGGAATTCTTACAATAGATAATGTAGGTAGATTGATCTGTGACTAGACATGTACAGTGAGTACAAATCATTCGCATGACAGGGTTTTGTTTTTCCTGGGTACTCAATTGTCGCTGAGAGTTTTCACTAACTTTTAACTTAGATTGAATTGAACTTCCTGTAATTGATAACACATCCACATGACAAAAAGAGTTCTGAGCAGTGTAAGTGGGCACAGCGATTAAGTATGCTAAACTCATGTAATTTAAGTAGCTGAAGAACGCTTTAGAATCTAAAGCTTAGATCCTTCAGTCTTTGCCCAAAGCTAATTGCTTGATACAAAATTCAAATGCCTTTAAAGCTCTCAGAAATTTAGAAGTGGGCAGGGTGGGATATTATTGGAAGACTCTCAGCAGAAGACAGATTCCTATATTCTTCAAGAGCACAAGGGAGGAGTTTGGGATAGTCGAATGGTCAAAGCACCTGCCTTGCAAGTATCAGGTGACAGATTTGATCCCTGGCACATCCCAGTCCACACCTTTCTGCTGGGATCCTTGGAAGAGTGTGTTCTCCAAAGCATGACAACCAAGCATGTGTGATCATCACAACCATCAAAAATAGGTGAGCACCACAACTAAGTGTGTAACCGGACAAATAGTACCACAATTAGTGTGTGCATTTATGGAAGTAACACCAGCAACTACAAAACAGAAGAGGAACACAGAAAATAAATAAAAGGTAAATGTAAGGTGTAACCTTCCCCCAACTTCCTTTGAGCTGTAAAAACTCGCTGAGTAGTTATTTTTGTATCTGACTTGACCTTCCCCCTCCTGGTATTGGGAGTTGGTTTGAATTAAAGAGAGTATTCTGGCTTTGGACTGGGGAGAAAAAGCACATGACAGAAAGAGGCCACGAGACAGAAAGGCCAAGAGAAAAAAGTAGACAAACTCCAATGAAACTTGAACTCACTGGCTTGGTATTATTTCTCCACCCCTACCCTGCTTCATCAGGTCTGTCACCTAAGGGGTTAGAAACACGGTGTTTGGGGGGCAGTCTTACCCAACATGTGGGTTTTATTTTTATTTTAGAGGTAAGTTAAAAGAAAAACAGCATATGAAGGAGACAGGAAACCTATGGTCATAGAAGACATAGTGGTTTAGGCCACTCACTGATACTCACTGATATAATCTAAGAGCCTTGTGGTGCTAACAGTCATTACATTGATCACACAGTAAATAGAATGATAATGAGAATACTCTAGACACAAGACACAGGGACGAACTCTGCCTTACTATCTCTGTATGACCTCCTCGACAGCGATGGCGAACCTATGGCATGTGTGCCAGCTGTGGCACGAGAAGGCCTTGCAGCTGGCAAGCGGGAAGGTCTGCAACTTATAAAATTTATAAAGAGTTTTTAGATACTAAAATCTTGTTATTAAGGTTTAATTGATGTGCTGGCACTTTGAGGAAATTTTTTGGTTTTGTGCAGCAGTTTGGGCACTCGGGCTCAAAAAGGTTAGCCATCACGGTACCTAGAAATCTTTCTGGGTAGGTTTTTCACTTCATGCTTTTTTTCTTTGTGTTCTTCCTCCCCTCTTGGGTCCACATTCCATGGTGCTTGATGGGTATTCCTGGCTTTCTGCTCAGGAGTACTCACTCCCTTTGTAGTGCTTAGCGAACAGGGTTCTGGGGAATTAACTTAGAGTCAGCTACATATAAGGCTAGAACTTTAATTTCTCTACTTCTCTGACTCTTATGTCTGAAAAACAAGACAACACCTGAGGGATACCAAGAAATAAATGGATAAATGTATCAGAAAGATAGGAGGATTGCCCTGGTAAAAACAATTAAGCCCACATCAACCCATGATATATTCCAACTAAATCTCAGAACAAAATTTTCACATCCAGACTGAAAATTGCAAAACAATGCAGATGCCTTCCCATGTGGAAAGTTGTCGTCTGTGGATGCTGTGATCTTCTGAAGCAGAGAGGCAGCTGGATCACTGAACTCACTCAGGGAGGAACATGTGAGATAGTCTTTGGCCAAGACCCCCCAATAACAGATCAAAACTATAATTAAGCTGTGGATATTATTATATCTAACAACCTTCCTAATGCTTCATGCTTGATGCTAAGATGCTCATCTGGGCTTTCAAAAATGTGTGGAAAGCCAGAATGGGGCAGGACTATAGGTTTATGTGTGTGTGCTTGCATGCATGTGTGTCTGTGTGTGCATGTGTGTGTGTGTGTGTGTGTGTGATGTTTCACTTTTTCCTGGTTATTTCCTGATTTTTCTATTTCACTTTATAGGTCTAAAAGGATTATTCCAATGATGAGAAATGACCAGCAGTTTTCTGACTATAAATGTAGAACTTTTCTGATATTTATTTCCCTGAGTAAATGTGACAAAAACAAAAGCAATTTTGATTGAAATAAAGGTGAAAAGCTTTTGTTCTGGGTGGGAAGAATCTTCCAAGTGGGGTTCAGAGTGGTTCAGTGGGAGAGGCTGAGGAAATGGTGGACAGCTTTTGAATAGCAGCTAAGGATTGAACCGGGGTTGACCCTAGGAATGGAACATGCCTTAACCCACTCACCGCCACTCCTACTAGCTCTATGACCTTGCTAAGTAACAACAGGAAGAGAGAACTAGAAGGTGAAGTCAAAAGTCATAGGAAATCACGATGCAAGAATATGTTTCTAAGGAGTGAACATGAGTGCGCAAAAGCTGTTCCCCTCCCAGGATTTCCTTGAAGTCTCAGTTCCTGAGAATTTTTCTAATTGAAACACATGGAACCACAGTCTTAACACCTGTCCTGTCTGCCGGCTTTTATTAGATACCCACAACTATGGCAATTTTTGTTGTGTTATTCCTTTAATTACTTCGTTCTCTTTCCAGTGTCTGTTTTATGGTTCACCTGATTATTTCCTTTTCCATTTAGAGAGAGTTTGGGGTGAGAGTTCCCTTTTCTGTGGTCTGTTTTGCATCCTGATCAGACCAGATGGCTTCTCTAAATTAGAACACATCTGGCTGTGGACAATAAAAGAGCCTGTACTTTTCAATGTAAAGTCAGACTTGGATTTTCTTTTTTTTTTTTTTGAAATATTTGATAGAACTTTATTAATTCAAGGTTAATACATGGAAACATCATACTCAAATTTGGAAAATATTCACAATTATATAATCTTCATTGACATGAAATAGGATATAAGAAAATATTATAAATATACAATTAATATATTTTCTATCACTGAATATCTACTTCTATTTTCTATTTTCCAGTAACCTGGTTTCCTTCATGCATGCTTTATTTTAAACTTTTATTTTTAATGAGACAGATACATTTAGCACTGAAGATCTTTTTTTTTTTTTTTTTTTTTTTTTTTGGTTTTTGGGTCACACCCGGCAGTGCTCAGGGGTTACTCCTGGCTATCTGCTCAGAAATAGCTCCTGGCAGGCACGGGGGACCATATGGGATACCGGGATTCGAACCAACCACCTTTGGTCCTGGATTGCCTGCTTGCAAGGCAAACGCCTCTGTGCTATCTCTCCGGGCCCAGCACTGAAGATCTTTCACTATGATTTATACCAACTCTGAAGCGATGTGAATAATTCGCATACTTATGCCCCCTTTCCATGCCAACCACTTTATTTTTTTAATGTTTCTTTATCAAATCTGATAGTGTTGGCTATTATACCCAGTTCAGAGTTTATAGGTCTCTTCCAAGTGGTGCTCTGGGGGCCATAATATGCCAGGATTGACTTAGTAGGGCCTCATTCAAGAAAAGTGCTGGGCTATTGAGCTACATGACTTTTTTTTATTAAATATATTTTTTATTTAAGTAACATGATCATATTTGGGTTACAGTCATAACCAGAACTCCCCCCTTCACCAGTGCCAGACTTGGATTTTCTTTGCTTCAGAGTAACATTCATTTTAGTGAGATCATTTTTTTTGTGGGGGGGCGGGAAAGAGGCATTTTTTGGCTTTGTGCTTTTAAATGAACCCTTGTGGTACTCAAGGGCTGGTCAAATGGAAGGCAATGGCCATACATCTTTTAACTCTGGCCTTATGAAAACAATCTTTGTTGTTGTTTTTGGGCCTCATTTGTCAATGATCATCAGATGTTACTCCTGGCTCTGCAATCAGGAATTGATCTTGGTAGTGCTGGGGGAGGGAGGCAAATGAAATGCTAGGGATCAAATCAGGTCAGCCACATGCAAGGCAAGTGCCTTACCTGCTGTATTGCTTCCTTACTATTGCTTTAGCCCCCTAAAATATTTTTTCATAAACATATCATCAAGGTCAGAGACTGAAATTTGAGATTCAAGGAATCCAGTGGCCTGGGTCAACTTCAACCTAAGTTTCACTGTACCACCATCCTCTCAACTCTGTCCTCTTTGTCACCCTTCTGAACCAGGTAGGTATAAAGGATTTTGCCCAGGGATGGGGCATAAGAAGTTTGGGTTAGAGTATGGGTTAGAGCCCTTGGTATGGCCCAAACTCACCCACACAAAATTAAAAATAAAAGAAAGTGAGTAGTGGAGGGAAGGAATGATTTGGAAGACTGAAGGTGGAATCTGGATGTCAGACCTTTTGGTGGTGGAAAGCCAAGGTCATGTGTACATCAAAAGTATAAACATTAATTTCTGTTACAAACATGTGACCCAAACTATAACAATCAAATTAATAAAACCAACTTTGTCAACTGGGGGGTGAGAGGGTGAAGGTATATTGATTATGGTGATAGGTGTGTAGTGGAAACATTGATTGTATACCTGAAACTCTGTTAACAATGCTGTACATTATGGTGCCTATGCAAAAATTGGGAAGAAAGAAGGACGATTTATCAGATATTGTCACTGTGGAAAATCGAGGTTATTTAGCCATTGACCCATCATATACTGATGTGAGGTGGGAGAAGGGGAGGTGGCAGGGAGAGCCTGTAGAGGACTTTGCAGGGTTTGGAAACACAAAGAAGAAATTGTCACAATTGCTGCCCTTGTGAGCTGCATTTTAATTAGGTAGATGGGTGTGAACTGAATCAGAAAACAGATTAGTGGCTGGAGCTATGTGTGGAATTAGTTGCTATTTCCTCATCAAAGAGCCCATGAGCAATACCACAGTGGTTTGCAGCAGAGAAACAAAAGTATGTATAGAATGATTAGTACCAGGATTCGCCCTGCCACTGCTCTGTTTGCCTAGGGAATTCCAGGAAGGACTGGCTAGACAGACTCACATCGATAGGGGCCTAGGGGAAGATTCTAGAGGGTCAGCTTAGCAAAGAATAGCCCTATGGAAAGGAATCACCAGGATGTAAAGGTGGAAGATCACAGATGAACCTGGTGTGGCCAGAAGACAATCATCTCAAAGTCCTGCCTTTTCCCAACTTGTCTTTACCTCCCTGTACACTTTAAACCCAATGAAAAGTGCTCACCAACATCCCTATTAAGAAGACATAGGAGAGAAGTTTCTATCTTCCTCTGGAAATTTGTGGGGGAGAACTTCCCGAACAGGAGACATTTTTGCCTCTCCCCTTTCTTCTATCCTTTTAAATAAAATCCCTTCAGAATTGAACCATTAAGTGTAGTCTCCTGCTTCTATTGTTGGGTGCTTGAAGATGAGCCTGAACACACAATAATGAGAAGAAGGCGCAGATCAATGTGCAAAGGAAAGATTGGAGAGTAGATGTCAAGGATCTTACCTCTGTGCTAGTAAGGCTGATGGGGAGTCTCCGGGTCTCCCCTTTTCTGGGTAAAGTGGGAAGGAGAGATATGGCAGCCATAAGGAGGAAATCTACCTCTTTCTTTCTGCCCAATCCGAGAAACATCTGTGGAAATCTAGAATGGATGAGTCTTCCATGAGCATTGCTCTTTGCAGGAAAAGGAAACACAACCCTTGGCCTTACTCAGGCCTTTTGGGTCCTTGCCTTTCTCTGGCAGAAAAGAATTTCAGAAGGAGACAAGCAGTGATGTTTAACAAGTTTATGAGATAACAAGAGAGGTAAGGAGAGAGAGAAAAAGAAGGTATGAAACATGCTCAGGCCTTCTCGAGTTAGAGAAAGAAGGAGAGAGTAGCATGCTCAAGAGAGAAAATGAACTTTTTCAGAGTGGAGAGAGAGAAAGAGAGAGAGAGAGGGAGGGATGGAGGGAGAGAGAGCGCATCCCACTACATATCCCAGCATCAAAGTATGAAACTATAAAGTTATGAGTATTTACCTTTCAAGAGGGGAGATGTGGACACCACATACACTGATACCAACACATATGTTTGGAAAGCATATTGTCTATTTCCTTTGATCCAAGTTGGCTGATCTAGGGTTTTTCGCAGTCTATCTAGGCAAGAACCTCATTGCTAGGATGATGGCCAAGGGGAAGAGTTGGAAGCAGTTGATGGACTGCTTTTACATCCTTTTTCGGGACTTTGCTCCTGCTGGAGCTTCTCTTGGAGAGGAGTCCAAGTTTTCTGGGTCTGTCTTAGTGCCCGTTAAAGATCTTCTCAGGTCTTTGTTGCTGGGTCCACAAGGAGGGCTAGTTGGTTTTATTAATTTCCCAAAACTCATTGCCATGGGAGCAGCCAGCCCTTTCTCTATCAGCCTTCCTGCCTGCTTCATTAGTCACATTTATTAATAAAATCCTGGTGGTAATAATATCCCCATCCCCCACCACCATAATGGGATTTGTTTGCACCTTGCACCTTGCAATAAACAAAACAGACATCTCATTAATCTCAGAACAGCTGGATAAGGGAGAAAAATTCTCATTTTCCATCAGAACAAAACGAGGCTCTACTCAGATAAAGGAACTGAGACTTCTCTTTTGGCCCCCGCACTCCCTTACTCCTGCTCATCTTTCAAGGGTCTGCTAAAACATAATTCCTCTGGGGCTGAAGCGATGGTACAGTGGTAGGGCATTTGCCTTGTATGTGGCTGACCTAAGATGGACTGTAGTTTGATCCCCGGTGTCCCATATGGTCCCCCAAGCCAGTAGCAATTTCTGAGCACATAGCCAAGAGTAATCCCTGGTTCTCACCAGGTTTTGATCCCAAAACCAAAAAATAACTTCCCCAAAACACACACAAAAAATATGATTCCTCAGAGAAGCTCTTTTCACACTTAGTTTCAAGCAATCTCTCAGGGACCTATAGCAGCCTAATCTTGGACTTTGCATTAATTTGCTATTGCTTGAAAAACAAACTGCTACACCCTTGCTAAAGTAACCCATATTTTTTAGCTCCCAAAATCTTGGGTCCAAGAGTTACGTGGCAGCGCCAGGTACTTGCTGCATTCTCTGTAAGCAGGCATTGGATG
This sequence comes from Suncus etruscus, assembly GCF_024139225.1. NCBI lineage: Eukaryota > Metazoa > Chordata > Mammalia > Eulipotyphla > Soricidae > Suncus > Suncus etruscus. Next base: position 13,245,814 of record NC_064863.1, on the reverse strand, counting down.
AATGAATCACACTGTTAGCCATCAGTCAGTTTGTCAGCAAACTGTGAGAATGAAAGGGAAAGGATGAAATATTGTGTAAAAAGGAACTATTGTGTTGTCTGATTAAAGTTATTACAGATTGTTGTTGTTTGTGTGTATGTGTGTGCTCTTGCATGTGTATATTTACCAAGATTAAGTTGTGAATTACTTGGCAGAATGTCACTTTCAAAGCATGAAGAATTGACATTGATATTCACAAATTGATACTATAAATTTTCTTCCACTTCCCCCCCATTTGTCTTTCTCATTATTGAAAGACCTGAAACATCCCTTTTTAGGATTTGAAAAAAGAAAAATGAAAATTCTATTGCTTACGTCTTCTCATAAACTTTTAGCCTTGGAAGATAGGAAAGACAGTTAATGAGTAATGTAGGGTAGAAAATGTTAGCTGGAGTTGTTTGAGCCCCAGCTCCACTAATGGCCCCATGACCTTAAAAAAATATTTCTTCACCTCACCAGCTCTCTTAACCACTTCTTTTTTTTTTTTTTTTTTTTTTTTTTTGGTTTTTGGGCCACACCCGGCGGTGCTCAGGGCTTACTCCTGGCTGTCTGCTCAGAAATAGCTCCTGGCAGGCATGGGGGACCATATGGGATACCGGGATTTGAACCAACCACCTTTGGTCCTGGATCGGCTGCTTGCAAGGCAAAAGCCGCTGTGCTATCTCTCCAGGCCCTCTCTTAACCATTTTTAAGATGGTTCTTACAAAACACTATGAGGAAGTGTGTTTTTGTTTTGTGGGGGAAGATTGGGACACACCTCATGGTGCTCAGGGCATACTCTTGCTTCTGAGCTCTGGGATCACTTCTGGTTATGCTTGAGGGAACATATGAGGCTAGGGATTGAACTGGAGTCATCTATGTAAAAGGCAACGACCTTAACTACTGTGTTTAATTCTAATGCACCACACTCATTGTGGTGGTTTTAGGAGACGTTCTGTGAGTAAAGCTGCTATTTATTCATCAGTGATTAAAGTAGGTAAACTAACATTAAAATAATGAGAAAATAAGATATTCAGAGAAGACAAACATGCTGCAACTGCAACCTTGTTCAGGGTTAAGGAGAAATGTTCTCTAGATATTTGGTTTAGGGATTTGGAGGCAATGACACTGATAAATGCCCACAACCCTAACTCTGGAAAGTGGAGTCTACCTGGGTGTGACAATAACACTAACACAATCCTTAACTTAGCCCACTTCTCTTCTTCTTCACCAATACATTCTAGAAGCATGTGGAGGAGGTGCCATTAGGAGAAATCAATAGTTAAAAAATAAACAAATAGGTTAATAAATAAAAAATTAATGGATTAAAAAAAGGAAGATAGTGCCACTTTTTTCCCATTTATTTATTCTTTTGGAGAAGGATAAATAAAAGTTCCTACATGGCTAGAGAGACTTTAAAACATGAGTTTGTATTTTCTTCATGTTCTTGAATGCATCAGCGAGCTAATAGAGGCTTCAGCTTCCCTTGCATCTGAGGAAATGTGCTTTCAAGTGGATTACAGGCAGTAGGGTATTGAAGTTTTGGAGTTGGCAGTCTCATGACAATCAAAAATGTCATTGGCCAAGCCTCCTGAGGGGAGTTGGTATGAGAAGTGGAATAGAATCCAAATGAGTGAGGTTGGTGGCATTGTAAATGCTGGGAGTCCATGTCTTTTGCCAACACAGTATTTGGGACCGGAGGCATAGAACCCCCAGAAGAAGGAGGATAAGGGTCACACAGGGTAAGATTCAAGCCCAGTCAAGTAATCTAATACCAAGCCTTGTCTAGGATGCAAAATTTTTAGATAGTTCTCCAGGTTTCCATATCTATATGATCCAGGATACCTGGACACTTCTAACACTGCTGTGTGAATCTCTTGGCTTGATGTGTTTTTCATCAGAGCAGGACAAAGTGCCAGTGATGAGTGTCTCAGATACTTCTTCCAATGTCTTCAGAAAACTAGAGTATAAATACTTCATAGTTAGGGTAACTGAAGAATGTATTTTTGCATTACTTTTGATAATTTGCACAAGAGAGTACATTTTAGTTCCTCACCAGTTTAGTGGGTTCCCTATTTTACTCCCTCTTTTACTATTGGTGCCTGAATGTCCTGAATAAACTGCCTCATCCCAAAAACTTATCTCAGAGTCTTCTTCTGGAGATCCTAAAATAAAGTTATTAGGGAAACAGTAAAAGTCTCATCTTCTTGCTACCAAATCCAAATTTAGGTGCTTGCTGTGTAAGGAACAGTATTGAAGACTTGCTTTAAGGCTGAAGTTAAAAGTTTATACACGACTAAAGTGAGTTTAAACATATCAAAAGTAAATGAGAGGAGGAAGGAGTTTGAAAAAGTTCATGAATTCTTTGTGAGGGCAAAAGGATGCCCATCTTAAAGTATGGTTAAGTTTTAGGCGTCTTCAAAAGAACTAATGTTTGCTCTCTGCATGGCTCCATCTATAACTGAACCTAGTTTAATATCAAACACATATCATATAAGAATATCTTTTAAGATTGGGAGATAGGGCAAGAGCCACCAGGGAGTAAGAGATGATAATAAATACATTTGTCGGAACCTCTGGGGTTGAAAGAGCCAGCCAAGTTCCCACCTTGCTGAAGCTATGCCAGCTGTATCCCTCTCCCACAACCACTGCTTCACCAATGGCACAGCATCAAAACTCAACCACGGAGCTCTACAAAAATGCCAAATTGACTGAAACTCCAGGTATGCCAGAATATGTACTGACATTTCCAGGACTTTTGTGAAATGAGTGCAGCCACCCTCTCCTGGCCTTTTCGTACATATGGAAACATTTAGAGCTGAATTCATGACTCACAAAAGCTGCAATATACCACATATAAGTAATATCATTCTGTATTCATTCTTCCTTGGCTTACTTTATTTAACATGATATTTTCCATTTTCATTCATAGTGTAGCTAATTGCATGATTGCATGATTCTTTACAGCTATGTAGTCCATGTATATAATGTACACATTTCATGATCCACTCGTCTATTGTTGGACATCTAGGTTAATTCCAATTTTTAGCTATTGTACTTAATGCTGCAATGAATACTGCTTTGCATACATCCCTTTGGATGAATATTTTTCTGTCCTGGGGATAGATACCCAAAAGTGGAATTGCTAGGTCATATGGCAACTTGATTCTCTGCCTATTTCTGCCTTTCATAGACTTCGAGCTCTTTTGACAACTCCGCTATTTTGCAATAAATGGTGCTAGAATGGAATATTGTCTGTAGAAATGCAAATTAGTTATATCTGGTTGACTGCACTAGGTGATATTTTATACAGACAGAATCATTTTGCATTCACTTACACTTTCACCTTTTGTTACCAGACAAAAAATCAGAGTGGTTCTTCAGACTTTTCCTTAAGGAATTATGTAATAACTAAAATTTAGACCTCTAAAATATATTCTTTTTTTTTATTGAGACCAATGTGAATTACAAGTCTTTCACAGATGTATTTCAGTTACATAGGGACAGTGAATTAGGGCCATTCCCACCACCAATGTTTACCTCCCTCCACCATCCCATACCTTCACTCTTAGCTCCCTTAGACTGCTAGAGTAACAGGTCCATTTTTCTGTATAGATTTTTTATAGTTTGGTTCTTTTGATTCCATTGTCATTGACACTGGTTTGAGTATTCTAAATCTATTCTTTAGCATGGCTAGCATTACTCTCTCCAACCTAGTGTGATGGACACAGAATGAGAATTTAGGAAGCCTGTGGAAGAAATCTGAATAACTCCAGAGTATTGAGCAATTCTTTCAGGTAGGTAAAGTTGGTGATTGAGCACAGTGTGGAAGGTAAATGCTTATATAAATTCTTTTTAAAATATATTTTATTTTATTTAAACTCCTTGATTACATATTTGATTGTGTTTGGGTTTCAGTCATGTAAGGAACACCACCCATCACCAGAGCAACATTCCCATCACCAATGTCCCAAATCTCCCTCCTCCCCACCCAATCCCCACCTGTACTCTACAGGCCTTCTATTTTCCTCATACATTCTTATTATTAGGAAAGTTCAAAATGTACTTATTTCTCTAACTAAACTCATCTCTCTTTGTGGTGAGCTTCATGAGGTGAGCTGGAACTTCCAGCTCTTTTCTCTTTTGTGTCTGAAAATTATTATTTGCAAGAATGTCTTTCATTTTTCTTAAAACCCATAGATGAGTGAAACCATTCTGTGTCTTTCTCTCTCTCTGACTTATTTCACTCAGCAAAATAGATTCCATGTACATCCATGTATAGGAAAATTTCATGACTTCATCTCTCCTGATAGCTGCAAAATATTCCATTGTGTATATGTACCACAGTTTTTTTAGCCATTCATCTGTTGAAGGGCATCTTGGCTGTTTCCAGACTCTTGCTATGGTAAATAGTGCTGTGATGAATATAGGTGTAAGAAAGGGAATTTTGTATTATATTTTTGTGTTCCTCGGGTATATTCCTAGGAGTGGTATAGCTGGATCATATGGGAGCTCGATTTCCAGTTTCTGGAGGAATCTCCATATTGTTTTCCATAAAGGTTGAACTAGGCTGCATTCCCACCAGCAGTGGATAAGAGTTCCTTTCTCTCCACATCCCCGCCAACACGGTTGGTTCTCATTCTTTGTGATGTGGGTCAATCTCTGTGGTGTGAGGTGGTACCTCATAGTTGTTTTGATTTGCATCTCCCTGATGATTAGTGATGTGGAGCATTTTTTCACATGTCTTTTGGCCATTTGTATTTCTTCTTTGTCATTTCTTTGTCATTTCTGTGTCTGTCATTTCTTCTCCCCATTTTTTGATGGGATTAGATGTTTTCTTCTTGTAAATTTCTGTCAGTGCCTTGTATATTTTGGAGATTAGCCCCTTTTCTGATGGGTATTGGGTGAATTGTTTCTCCCACTCAGGGGTGGTTCTTGTATTCTGGGCACTATTTTCTTTGAGGTGCAGAAGCTTCTCAACTTAATATATTCCCATCTGTTAATCTCTGCTTTCACTTGCTTAGAGAGTGCAGTTTCCTCTTTGAAGATGCCTGTAGTCTCAATGTCCTGGAATGTTTTGCCTACGTGTTGTTCTATATATCTTATGGTTTCAGGTTTGATATTGAGGTCTTTCATCCATTTGGATTTTACCTTCATACATGATATTAGTTGGGGGTCTAAGTTCAATTTTTTGCAAGTGGCTAGCCAGTTGTGCCAACACCACTTGTTGAAGAGGCTTTCATTGCTCCATTTAGGATTTCTTGCTCCTTTATAAAAAATTAGGTGATTGTATGTCTGGGGAATATTCTCTGAGTATTCAAGCCTATTCCACTGATCTGAGGGCCTGTCTTTATTCCAATACCATGCTGTTTTGATAACTATTGCTTTGTAGTAAAGTTTAAAGTTGGGGAAAGTAATTCTTCCCATATTCTTTTCCCCAGTGATTTTGTTAGCTAGTCTAGGGTGTTCATTATTCCAAATAAATTTCAAAAGTGCCTGATCCACTTCTTTGAAGAATGTCATGGGTATCTTTAGAGGGATAACATTAAATCTGTACAATGCCTTGGGGAGTATTGCCATTTTGGTGATGTTAATCCTGCCAATCCATGAGCAGGGTATGTGCTTCCATTTCCGTGTGTCCTCTCTTATTTCTCGGAGAAGAGTTTTATAGTTTTCTTTGTATTGGTCCTTCACATTTTTAGTCAAGTTGATTCCAAGATATTTGAGTTTGTGTGGCACTATGTGAATGGGGTTATTTTTTTAATATCCATTTCTTCCTTAGTACTATTGGTGTATAGAAAGGCCATTGATTTTTCTGTGTTAATTTTGTAGCATGCTACCTTGCTATATGAGTCTATTGTTTCTAGTAGCTTTTAGGTAGAGTCTTTAGGGTTTTCTAAGTAGGTTATCATGTCATCTGCAAACAGCGAGAGCTTTACTTCTTCCTTTCCTATCTAATTTCCTTGATATCTTTTTCTTGCCTAATCACTACAGCGAGTACTTTCAGTGCTATGTTGAATAGGAGTGGTGAGAGCGGACAGCCTTGTCCTGTGCCAGAATTTAGAGGAAAGGCTTTTAGATTTTCGCCATTGAGGATAATATTTGCCACTTGCTTGTGGTAGATGGCCTTAACTATATTGAGAAAGGTTCCTTTCATTCCCATCTTGCTGAGAGTTTTGATCAAGAATGGGTATTGGACCTCATCAAATGCTTTCTCTGCATCTATTGATATGATTATGTAATTTTTATTTTTCTTATTGTTGATGTTGTGTACTATATTGATAGATTTACGGATGTTAAACCATCCTTGCATTCCTGGGATGAAACCTACTTGATCGTAGTGGATGATCTTCTTAAAGAGGCATTGAATCCTATTTACCAGGATTTTGTTGAGGATCTTTGCATCTGCATTCATCAGCGATATTGGTCTGTAATTTTTTTTTTTCGTAGCATCTCTGTCTGGTTTAGGTATTTAAGGTATAAAGCTATTTGGAAGTGTTTCCATTTTTTCGATTTAATGAAAGAGTCTTGCCAGGATTGGTAGTAGTTCCTCTTGGAAAGTTTGAAAGAATTCATTAGTGAATCCATCTGGGCCTGGGCTTTTGTTTTTGGGCAGACATTTGATTACCATTTTAATTTCATCAATAGTGATGGGGGTGTTTAGATATGCTACATCCTCTTCCTTCAACCGTGGAAGATTATAAGAGTCCAAGAATTTATCCATTTCTTCCAGGTTCTCATTGTTAGTGGCATAGAGTTTCTCAAAGTAGTTTCTGATTACCCTTTGAATCTCTGCCATATCAGTAGTGATCTCTTCTTTTTCATCCCTAATACGAGTTATCAAGTTTCTCTCTCTCTCTCTCTCTCTCTCTCTCTCTCTCTCTCTTTCTTTAGTTTTGCCAGTGGTCTATCAATCTTTTTTATTTTTTCAAAGAACCGACTTCCACTTTCCTTGATCTTTCGGATTGTTTTTTGGGTTTCCACTTCATTGATTTCTGCTCTCAGCTTTGTTATTTCCTTCTGTCTCCCTATTTTTGATCCTTTTGTTGAGCGCTTTCTAATTCTATGAGCTGCATCATTAAGCTACTCAGGTAAGCCCCTTCTTCCTTCGTGATGTGTGCTTGCAAAGCTACAAATTTCCTTTCAGTATTGCTTTTGCTGTGTCCCATAAGTTCTGATAGTTTGTGTCTTTATTATTATTTGTTTCCAGGAAAGTTTTGATTTCCTCTTTGATTTTATCTCAAACCCACTCATTATTAAGTATGAGGCTGTTTAACTTCCAGGTGTTAAAGTTTTTCATCTGTGTCCTTTGTAATTCATAAATAATTTCAGAGCCTTGTGGTCAGCAAAGGTAGTCTGCAAGATTTCTATCCTCTTGATATTATGGAGGTATGTTTTATGTGCCAGCATGTAGTCTATCCTGGAGAATGTCCCATGTACATTAGAGAAGAATGTGTATCCAGGTTTCTGTGGATGGAGTGTCCTATATATATATCCACTAGGCCTCTTTCTTCCATTTCTCTTTTCAGGACTAGTATATTCTTGTTGGGTTTCAGTCTGGTTGACTATCCAGTGTTGACAAAGCCGTATTGAGGTCCCCCACAATGATTGTGTTTTTATTGGTATTATTTTTCAGATTTGTACACAATTGTGTTAAATATTTTTCTGGCCCCCTCATTCGGTGCATATATGTTTAGGAGAGTGATTTCTTCCTGCTCTACCTACCCCTTGATTAATATAAAATGTCCATCTTTGCCCCTTACAACCTTCCTGAATATAAAGTTTGCATTATCTGATATTAGTATGGCCACTCCAGCTTTTTTATGGGTGTTGTTTGCTTGGATAATTGTCTTTTAGCCTTTTATTTTGAGTCTATGTTTGAGACTATTCAGGTGCATTTCTTGTAGGCAGCAGAAGGTTGGATTGAGTTTTTGATCCATTTAGCCACTCTTAAGTGGTGCATTTAGGCCATTGACATTGAGAGAAAGAATTGTCCTGGGATTTAATGCCATCTTTATATCAAAATTTGGTGTGTCTGTTGGTCAGTCTTGTCTTAAATTAGGTCTTTCAGTTTTTCATTTAAGACTGGTTTTGAGTCTGTAAAGTTTCTGAGCTGTTTTTTTGTCTGTGAAACCATGTATTCTTCCATCAAACCAGAAAGTGAGTTTTGCTGGGTACAGTATTCTAGGTGAAGCATTCATTTTATTGAGTTTTGTCACTATTTTCCACCACTGCTTTCTGGTCTTGCGTGTTTCTGGTGACAGGTCTGCTGTAAATCTCAAGGATGCTCCTTTGAATGTAATTGACCTTTTTGATCTTGCTGTTTTCAGAATTCTGTTTCTATCTGTGGGATTCGTCATTGTGACTAGGATGTGTCTTGTATTTTTTCTGGGGTCTTTTTTGGTTGGTACTCTTTGGGCATGCAGGATTTGATCGCGTATATTTTTTAGCTCTGGAAGTTTCTCTTTAATGATGTTCTTGACCATTCATTCTTCCTGGAAATTTTCTTCCTGGTCTCTGGGACTCTAATGATTCTTAAGTTGTTTCTGTTGAGTTTATCATAAGCTTCAATTTTCTTCTGTTCCCATTCTTTGACTAATTTTTCCATTGTCTGTTCATTTGCTTTAAGTTTTTTTCCAATCTCTCCCGCTGTATAGAGTTGTTATTTATCTCATCTTCCACAGCACCAATTCTATTCTCTGCTTCTGTTACTCTGGTGTAGAGCTCATCCATTTTGTCATTCAATTTGTTTACTGATTTTTTCAGGCCTGTTATTTGACCTGTTATTTCAGTTTGGAGTTTTGTGATTTCTGTCTTCATATTTTCTTGGTTCTTATTAGTGTTATGTTCAACTCGATCCATGGTTTCTTTGAGTTCTTTGAGCATCTTCCATATTGCTTCTCTAAACTCCTTATCTGAGAAATTATAAGTTGGTTGGTCGTTTTCTGGTCATCAGAACTGTCATCTTCATTCTTTATGCCTGATGCTGGCCTGTGTTGTTTCTCCATCATCACACTTGTATTGTGGGTTTTTCTACGTGTTGTGGTGGTATTCATTGGCTAAATGATATATGGGGACACGCTCCTCTGGCCTGCCCTTTATGGGTGGGTTGACTTGCCTCCAAGGAAGGGGTGTCCTCCGTGGATGAAGCGTCGCACAGGATCAAATCTTAGGCCTGAGCATACAGCAGAGAAGACAGTCTGGGGAGAAGTGCTGGGCTTCAGTAATCCAGTACAGTTCTTAGTGTGATTTTTTTTATTCTTTTTTCAATGGTGTTCTTTCCTTTGAAAGATCGCTCAGGGTGAAGCAGAACTGCCGAGCTCTGCTGGAGCCTGTTTTCAGTCCACTCCCAAGAGGTTCAGGCGACAGGACAGGAGGCAGACACACACAGGCAGCACTCACAATTTCTCATGGTCGGGCCCCACTGGGCAGGCATCACTTACATAAATTCTTAAAAATTATTTAGAAATTAGGGTTGTATTGATTTATTATAGGTTTATAATATTATACAAATTTAGGGAGTACATTTTTACATTTTTATGTATCTATAAGCTTTATCACATAAACTACCCACATTCTATTTCCACTGGAAGGAAAGACTCTTTGTATTATTTTGTTGTTTTTCTCTGAATTTTGAATCATTAGCTAAATTAATAATACATTAATGTTATCATAGGTAAATAAAATAAATCAAATTGCAATGAAAATTTTTCATAAATTAAGAAAATTAAAAAAGAAAGCCAAAGATTTGAAAATATTCAAATCATTTTTGGTTAAATAATTCTGTTATCCTCTTTGAGTCACATTTTTTGAGTAAAAAAAGGTAGAACAGTTTTTATTTCTTTGGCTACTGAGATTTATTTTATTTCTATGTGTGTGAGAGATATTAATTAATGCATATACTTTAGATGAAGATAATCTCCATAGTTGGTCATAAACAAAGGAGATGTAGAAGCAAAATTCCTCCACAAATTCAGGCGTGCCCTAAATTATTATTTTATAGTTTGTAAATAATTTTCTTGTTATGAATTTGAGATGATGGGAGATTATGGGAACTCTTGGAATTAAAACCAGTATCTCCTACATGCAATATATAGCCACAAGTCTATGTTCTTTATGCCATTGTTTTAAAGAGTTAATTTTTTAAAGAAGTCATATATTCAAATGTTACAGAATTCAGGAGGCAAAAAAAATTACAAAGAGAAAGAAAACATTTAAGCAAGTGACACATTTTTTGTTTAAAAATGTACAGTTTTGCTTGATTTCAGACTAATGCCCATTTTGGAACAAATGTATACTTGTATTTTGGACATTAAACAAAAGATGCTTTAAGATATATATGGATTATCTGTGTTTTCTTCTTACTCAGAGCTGCTCAGTTTAAGATTTTCTTTCCTTTCTCTTTGAGTAGCCCCACCAACTTCTTCATTGAATGTTTAGTATTTTACCTGTGTTAGAAAATAAGTGAATTAATTAAACTCATATCAACCTTTCTTGCTGATTGAAAAGAAAAAGAAGTTTCAATTTTATTGCAGTTTAAACAACAATAAATTTTTTTGGTCAAGGTTAATAGTTGACTAACTTATTCAGTAATAGGTTAACTTCCACATTCTGACAATAAAAAACAGATCTAATTCCAGGTTCAACTAATTACTTGTCTATGCTTTAAAAATGTAATGTGCTTATATAAATGCTTAACTACTATAATAAGGAGTTGTTTGGTTTGTTTTCTTATGGGTAGGGTTTCTAATTTTCTTTTTGACTAACTAGGTAAAATAAAGTAGTCACATTGATTTTTATTATAGGATATTAGCTACCTGATAAAATGGCATGCTACTTAAATGAAAAAGCTGTCTATAGGTTGGATTTCCCCCCAATTCTTATTGGCGCATTATAACAATTAAAGTGTTTGTTTACCAGCGTCTGGGATTTGAGTTTTAATTCAGAATACCCATAATTCATCCTCAACTCTAATTTTTAGCCAAATAGCTTTGCCTTAAATTGTATTGTTTTCTTAATTGCACCTTATAGTTCTTTTATTTGGATGATGATATCCATTTTATCTTTTATATTTTATATTTGAAAAAATGTATTGAAACAGCTAGCTCAGGTTACACAAGTAAACATATTCTTTATTTGCTTAAAATTTTGTAAATATACTCATAGATTTAGAAATTCAAATAAGCTTCAACATCTAAGTCTTTTGTCCATCTGTAAAAGAGGGACATCAGTGACTGCTGTAAAGGTATACTGAATGGATGAAATAACATAATTCTAGATCCTAGTTAGAATGGTATCAAGTAAGTACTTCCATGTATATGATGATGAGAGGGATGATGATAATATTGAGTAGGCATAGTAGAATAATTTTCATGGTACTGGTCAAAGAACAGAGTAATGGAGCACTTGTAGAGGAAAGCATTTTGAAGGCAGAGAAAGAAAAAAATGAAAGATAGGCAAAGCTTAGGAAAATCACAAAGGAAAAGAATAGCAGAAGGCATCAAAGGTTTGTGCAGGCAGAAAGGAACGAGGGGAAATAAGACAGTAAATGAGCTCAGACTGGGACTGGTCCTCACAATCAAGAGGAGACACAAAATGACCCTCAAGGAGAAAGGAAAGAATTAGATACTTATTAGAATTTGTCCTCAAAAAGCAATAAAACAGCTTCCCAAACATGTGTTCAAGAAAGCTCATATCAGTGTTATAAGATAAACAAGTAGAGAAGAAATTACCTGTTAGTAGAAAATTCATCTATTGTTGCCAAAAGCATAGAGAAATGTATGTGCTTTTACATGAAAAATGTGTGCATGATATGTGTTTTAGTACAAAGCAAGCAAGATTAAAAATAGTTATGTTATGGTACTGTTTTGGAAAAACAGATGTATATATGTTGCTAGTTAGCTAGAAATGATGGGAAGTACATATAGCAATGCAGTAGCACTAGTTATGTTTTTGTTGTGAAATTCTGGGTGATTTAGATGCTCAATCATTTTCTTGTATATATTTCCAGCTATTTAATAAATGCATATGAATGAGTAATTTCATTGAAATTTCAAAAGGAAAGGACTGTAGCTATAGTCTCTCATGCTTGGTTGGAAATGAGGGTCAAACACTGGAAGCAAGAGCATGATTGCATGAGTGGTACTGGGACAGCAAGTTGGAGTGAGTGGGAGGTGAGAAAAAGGAGAGTCAGCAGAACTGCCTCAATTTGAAGGAATGAAAACAAATCTCCCTATATCAAGGGATGGTCAGAGAGGACTGAAGAGGGAGAAGGGAGGAGTCTTACATTTAATTTAATATCTGGAGATATTAATACATTTAATCTAATATCTGGAGATTAAATGTATTTTTAATTCAAGTCCTGATATAAGACAAGGTCTATAAGGAGGGAATGGGCATTCTAATTGAAAGAAATTCCAGTTCTATATTCTGAATTTTTTAAAACTTATACAGCAGTAACGCACATACAAACACACATAACTTTCATTGTGAGATACAGCCATGGTTATGAAGTAGGAGAGGCAATGTAAAAGGCTACTATAGTGTAAGATAAGGATAATCCCATGTGTCTAAATTTAGAAAAATCAAGGTTCCTGAGAACCCATCCACCACGCAAGACAGCACTGATTATCAATTTTCTGACTGGGGACTTTGGAAAACTAGTTTCAAATAGGCATTGCAGCCAAAAATCTTGACCCATCACTTTTCCTTATTAAGTCCCCAGGACATATTAACTCATGGTTACTCTAGCGGCATAATTAAATACTAATGGCCTATGTGACATACAAGCATGCCTTCTGTCATATGTCTTTCATATGTGCAACATTAGTACCAACCTGAACATGTCGTAGTTCTTGAAACATTTTTCCTCACACCACTTCATTAACTTATTTCTTAAATACCCTCACACCTCAAACTGGTACCCAGCTCTCCCTCAAATGCATACTTTCTCTTGAACAAATATCACCACTTCTTTCAACTATCTCATTCTCAAATGCTTTTTTGAAACAAAGACAAAAAAGTGGCATTTGGGTCGTGGTCACTCTTCTTTCTCTTTTTGAATGTAGGAAAATTCAGTCTCGTTCCACACTACACAGTGTTTTATGCCCTGGAAAATGTTATTCAATTATAACATGGTTTCTGTCCTTATCACTATCTTGAGGAAGTGGTCATTTTTCTTAGTTGAACTAAAAACTGAATCTTTGGGTGACAAAAAGTGAGGGGAGGGAGTACTCATGATTTTGACTTGATGACTTGTTGCAGGTGACTTGTTATTTTAAAGGGCCATAAAACATTGTGGGAAGAGAGAACAAGGGAATGAAATTCAGACCTGAGGAAAGATAGTGATGGAAATTTTATGGGTACATTGTTGGTGATATGGTGCAGTAGCTTTGTAGATTATAGTAAATCAAACAGTATTGTAAATATATTGCTTGACTATGATTTAAAAAAGATGAACTTTAGAGCTTTAATTAGAAAATTAAGAGGTTGTATGTGTGAGGGGGGGAGAGATAGAAAGAGAGAGAAAAAGAGAGAGAGACACTAAGGATGATTCTAAAGTGCATCACTGATAATATGGGTTTTTAAAATGTCTTTCCGAAATGACAATGCTAATAATAAAGCACTAACTATATGGTGAACAACATGCCAATGTCAAGTGCCTTCTTTATAGTAACTGATTTTGGGGAGAGGAGAGGGGTCCACACCTGGGTGTGTTTAGGGCTTTTTTTCTAGCTCTGTCCTCAGGGATCACTTCTGGTGGGGTTCGAAGGGATGATGCAGAATTGTGGTAGGGATTTTATAGGGATTGAAGCTAGGTCTGTTGTGTGCAAGACAAGCTCCCTATATTCTGTACTATCTCTGAGGCCCCATGTCATTGATTTCATACTCACTATAACTTTTTTTTTTAATTTTTGGGCCCCACCTGGTGACACTCAGGGATTACTCCTGGTCATGCCCTCAGAAATCACTCCTAGCTTGGAGGACCATATGGGATGCCAGGGATCAAACTGCAGTCTGTTCTAGGTCAGCTGCTTGCAAAGCAAAAGTCCTACCGCTGCACCACCGCTCTGGCCCCTCATTATAACTTTTGATGTTGACTTTTCCCCCACTTCTAAGAAGTACTCTGAGGCAGTCACATTAAATTAAATTTCCAAGGTCTTGCAGCTAATAGGTAGGGGAGATGGGATTTGAACCAAGGCAGCCTGTTTCTCCAATCTGAGTTCTTAATCATGATGCTAAATTACCTCTTACATTTAATCTTTATAATTGTGCTTAAGTGGGTAAGCTAGATGTTATGATTTGATTTTTTGGGGGCGATAAGAAGCTCAACTTTCCATGAATTTAAGTGACTTAGTTCAATTAAAATCAGTCTTCCAGGGCCTGCAACCCTAGTGAAAATCTCTTGCTGTACTAAACCTTGATTAATTCTTTTGATTACTAGTATATCTACAGAGTTTTAAGCATACAATGCCAGGCTGTAGTATCCAGTGATTAACTCTTGCTGGGGCAGCTTGTGATCTTCCTATGTCCAATAAATATTGGACCATATTTTGGTCTTGTTTTCCAGTAGATGGGGAATATAAATAGGACCTTTGTGAGGCCTATACCCATGATCTTGGGAGTGGGGGCCAGGTTAGGTACACATAGTTGTAAATTTTTCTTGCTGGATCATCAATCATGAGTTTATGTTGACATCTGATTGGAACTTACATATTACCTTTCTGTGGATCCATGAAAGTAAGCCAGAGGTCTATACAAAGGGACCTTTAGCAGGGGATTTATAACTGTTATTTATTTTCATCTCATACTGCACATGGGTAGCCCATATTCCAGGGTGGGACCCAGGTGTTAAATCGCCCTATGACGCTGTTCCTGAACTACTTGGCAGATGGAACCCCATAGAGAAACTATTCAAGGATTCTCCTTGAGGCAAAAGTCTCTGAGACATTGCTCCGGAGATGGGGAAGGGCAGCACAAAAAGAGGCCCCATCACCTCATGATCAGGCTTGACTCCAGTCCTCGCAGACAGCTCTAGTGGAGATAGAACTACTTTTATAACTCATTGTGTTACTTCTAAAACATTTTTATACCCCAATGTTATGTTTAACTTCTCTCTGCCTTCCATTTTTCTGCTCCATCCCTGGTAGGCCCTATCACTCTGTACATATCTAAGTTCCTCTTGTCCTATATAAGCAAAGTTAGAATGAAGTAAAGTATCATTGGTCATCAGCCTCAGACCCATTCTTTCCCTGTCATCAACTGAGGGAAATATACCTGGTCCTGAATGAATGGAGAATAGAAATTGACCCTTGCCAGATGACAGGGTGGGGACACCAGGGATTATGGTATTCTCTGTGTGCAAATTCTGGCAAGTCCATCCAGGCCCAGGAGAAAGAGATTCCTCAACCCTGACTCACTACTGTGGGCCCTTGGAGAATATCTTAGAACTGAAGCAATGCTAGTCACTAATGGTCTAGCACAGAAGTCTCTCCTGGGTTACTATTACAAAGTCTCATTAAAAAAGAGTGATTCTTCCAATTTTTTGGCCATGCTAGCCAACTTAACTACTTTTGCTCTTTGGTTATTAAACTTTTCCACTTTTATCTTGATAAATAGTATGATTATGTTCATCGCCATTGGAATGACACAACTGGTGAAAAGATGAGGCCCACTAAGGTGGGGAGATATTCTGTTGACACTAAGGTGGGGCAACTACAATAGAAGTTGGGTGAATTTTAACAAATTAAGTTAAAGTGAATAAAGGTAACAAATAAAGGTTAAAGTGAATCAACAAATGGTCCTGAATATACCTCAGATATATGGTATGAACAGAGGCATCAAATTGAAATACACCTCATTTGAGACACTTCTGGATTCCATGATCTTCTCCAGGGAGGACCAGCAGGGACCCAAATTCATAAAAGGCTCCTCCTTCCCTGGGAATAGATAGATCCAGATGCATTCCCTGAGACTCCGCTTCTTTCTGTCAGCTAGCCTGTCTCCTCCACCTCCAGCCTGAAGTGGTTCCTTCCCCACCCTAAACTTTTCCTAATCGGAACGCATGCCTATGTATACACGTTGTAATGTGACTCTCACTAATAAAATCAAATTGTGATTATACGTAATTGACTTGAGTTGTAAAGTGAAACCTACTCTCCACTTAAAGGAGGAAGCTAGTCCTCTAGGGATCAAAAATTTGTGTTATGGGTTTCCAATTTCCCCCAATATCCTTTATAAAACAAAAAGGGTTCATGGAATTGCCATGAGAACTAGAACATACAAAGCATCTGAAAAGGCTGAGTAACGACTGACTCTTATTATGGTTAGAATGGTGAAAGGAGTCTAAATCTATGGAGTAGTTAGTGCTGATTGCATGGAGCTGGGCAGTCAGCATTGCTACAACCTCAGCTTCTCAGGACATTTTTTTGATGTTGACAACATTGGGGTTCAGACATCTGCAAATGATGGATAAACAAAAATAAAGTTTAGTTAGTTTTTTTGGTTTTGGTTTTAAAACCACACCCATCTAAGCAGAGGGATATCTCCTGGCTCTGCACTCAGGAACCACTTTTTTCCGGCCACACCCAGTGAGGCTCAGGGATTACTCCTGGCTATGAGCTCAGAAATCTCTCCTGGCTTGGGGGACCATATGGGACGCTGAGGGATCGAACCATGGTTCATCCTAGGCTAGTGTGCGCACTGCAGACACCTATGTCTTGTGCCACCACTTCAGAAATCACTCTTGACAGGCTCAAGGGACCATATGGGATGCTGGGGATTAAATGCAGATTAACTGCATGCAAGGTAAATACTCAACCTACTCTGCCTCAAATTAGGTGAGTTTTAAGTGCTATGTGGAACTATTTCTCTCTGCCTTCCCTAGATGAACAGAGCCAGGTAGGGATAAATAAGGTAGGGATAAAAAGAGTTTTCTACAAATTCAGATTAGCATCCCTTTTTCCAAATCAAACATTTGAAAACATAGGAAAATTGAAGGTAGAGTTTCATTCCGATGGCATGGAAGGTACTCTACTGGAATGACATGGTAAGAAATACATCCTGGATTTCAAAGACACTTTTAAAAGGTTATTTTCAGACCACACATGTTTTTGCATTATGTTGTGTTGAAGCTGGATAAAGAGGAGGGAAGTATTAAAAGAGACAAGGGGTATAAAGATGGTGTCAAACAAAGTTGATAGATGCTTTGATGGGAGATTTCATAAAATTCTAAGACCCTCTCACTCAGGCATCACTAGAGAACTCAAGAACACTCATTTCAATTATGAAGATGGTCTTGGTCCTGAAAGCTCTGATTTTTGTTGTGGACCTGCCCTCTAAGAATGTGAGAGCCATTCAGAAGGTACCCCTCTAATGCAGTAGATTCACAAAGAAGGAAAGACTAAACAGCATCTCCACAGGGGATACTCAACCAATCCTAGGAAGGACTGGGCTGAAGGTTACATTTTCAGTCAAGTCTGACATAGGCCAATGGATCAGGGAACAGTCCAGTGGCCAGTACTCCTAGGGGCCACTCCTCAACTCAGAGCTAGAGCCCTAAATGCAGCCAGCTTATTCACATCACCCTCTTCAGGAATGGTTCTCATCACGACATAGCAATTATCTCACTTGCAATTTTTTCAGCCTGTTCAAGATTTTAAAACAATGAAAATAAACACATGAAAATAGATAATTTAAATTATAACCTGATTGGAAGTTCAGAAGAAAATGAGATAGAAGCATCTGATGAGTTCCATGTAACCATCCAACAAAAACGTCCCTTAATTTATGAGGTGCTGCAAATAGGCCCAAGATAAAGGACTCAAATTCAAACGAAACTAGTTTGATAACTTGGGTCAAGGGCATCTGAAATCCCTGGGTAGGCAGCTCAGAGTCTATTCCAAAGGACTTGGGGAAAGGAAATTTTTCAATAGGTTCCACCATGTTAAAATACATACTTACAAAGATGCTCTAGCACTTTGGGGTGGAAGGATTGAGAGGCTACAGGAAGGAGCCAAGAGGCTTTGGAAACAGCAGGAGGAAAGATAAGCAGGTCCTGATTCCGGGACAAGATGATTAGTGAGGAAGGGTGTTACTGGTGCAGATCTGAGGAAGTCAGCCATCTGCTCCAGGCCCTCTGACATTGTGGAAAATTACTGAATTGCATCAAAAATTTTACTTTAAAATAAGCCCTGGAATTCTCAACAGTGCCTTTCTTGCACCATGGGGGAAACGGCTAATGTGTTTCTTGGTGTGCACTTGATTTTCACACAGATGTATTTTAAATAATAAATAAAAAAAAGTCTTTGCTGTGTCTTTGAAATCTTATGTTTTGAGGGGCAGGTAGCTGAGTTGCAGAGTGGGAATAATATCTACCTTTAGATAATCATACTTAAAAAAGAACCCCAAACCATGTATCCCAAAAGATTGCATTTGTGGAGCCCAAAATTCATTCAGGAAATTCTCAAGTTTTAGTGGAAGAAATGAATAAGGAAATGCCTTGAGAGCAGTGGTATACTTAACAAGAACATGTATGATTTTTGAATGTAAAAATATGTTGTAACTTGTCAAGATAAAGGTCTTACTACTTTAACTAGTGTTGCCCTAATTTATCAATTTCCATCATAAATTGTGTATTGAATATGCACAGAAGATATGTTTGCTCATTACATGGTCATGGGTTCTATGTTCTGAAGACAGTGTTGTGCAGAATATATACCAAAGAGAGCTGGGACTCAGAGCTGGGGTGGGATAGTGTTGGAGTCATGAAACCTGCTTGGGAGAGTCACGTGACCTAAGGGAAGAGCCACAACAGCTGGTGGAGGGACAAGGACTAGATCCTAGGAGGAAGACCAGAACAGTCACAGGTTCAGAGGCATGGAAGGTTAAAATATCTGACTAGACTTTATTCATTCCATGAGATGACTGGGATGTAACAAGCAGGGCACAGTGAGGAAAACAAGGAAGTCAATTATGAAAAGGAGCAGGCTTATTTCTTAATGGGCTAAGGAATTATCCTCATTTCTAGCAGAGCAATGATCTTGCAGAATTCTGGAGGTCTGGGTCATGACAACTTAAGTTTTGCTCAAGCACATATTTGTGTGTGTGTGTCTGTCTGTCTGTCTGTCTGTCTATCTCTCTGTCTGAATATTTGCGTTCCATTTCATAATCACCTCTAGTGGTAGTATTTTCCGAGAATTGTTAAAACGAATCACAACAAATGAGGTAGCACCACACAACAGAAACTTAAGTTCTCACAGTTCTGGAGGCCAGATGCCCAGAATACAAGCGTTGGCAGGATCTTTTTCTCTGACAGGGCTCACTTGAGCTTTGCCTTGTGTCTTCCTACCTTATGGGAATTCCCAGCCATCTTAGTGCTCCTTCTCTTGTAGACACAGCACTCTCATCTCTGTCTCATATTTGCTTGCATTTTCCCCTCTGTATCTTTGTGTCTCCTCTTTTCCTTAGGGCTTAGAATCTTCCCAACTCCAGCATGATACTTCATTAGATCTACAAAACCTGTTTTCATATAGGCTCACAGACTCAGACTATAAAGAACAGAGCCTTTCAAACACAGTGATCTCATGTTTAGCGGAAGCTGTTTCTGTTATTAAGAGACCAGGGGAATGGAAGCACCTATCAACCTGGGGAAGACCTGGGATGGGCTGAAAATATTCCTGGAAGAAATACAAAGAAAAATGTTGGGTTGTGGAAATGAACTAGAAGAAATATTTCTAAGGTGAAGGTATGATACATGCAAAAGTGCCAGAAGGTAAGATGAGGTGGAACATGACTAAGTTTAGGAACTGTTATTTGACAAAAAATAGGAAGGGGGTCTGACTCAAAAGTAAGATGATGAAATAAGGGAGTCATGAAGTCCTGAAAAGAGCGTGACCTGTGCAGAGTTGGGCTAAGATTGTGCTTTGAAAGCACGGGGGAAACCAATGAAGTGCCTGAAAGATATAAATCATTCTGAATGGTAAATAGCAAAAATGTTTTGAGATGATTATTAATATTTTATGTAGTACAAAAATTGCATTTTCTGGAAATATCTGCCTGTAAATAGGAGGAAAAGAAGTGAAGGGGACATGGATCAAATTATTCCCCTCCCATTCACATTAAATTAAAAAAATGTGTCTATAAGAGTTGATGAGAGGGACTGATTCCTGCTGGTTTCTGCTGGGTGTCTTCTAGAAGGGCACAGAAGCCATCTTGGGCCATGGTGTTTCCAGCCACTTGAGACTGGATTTCATCAGCATTCTTGCCGCGATCCTGCCTGCTACAGAGAGTTCTTGGCTGGCTCCACACTCCTGCTATGCCTTGCATTACCCTGAGAACTTGAAGGGAACTCTTTGCTTTGCTTGTCTTTCCTGAATACTTGAAGCTTGCCTCAGAGGCCTAGGATGTGCGCCCCCAAAAAACCTGTCATCTAGAGGCTGCAGAAGAGCACGGCCATAAAGCAAAACCAATGAACCTCACAACAACATGCAGAAAAAATTACACTGCAAGCATGACAATGGGGAAACCTCACAGGCAAATACCATGCACAGAGAATGAAGATGATAGCTTGGATGACCCAAAAATTCTAACCATCTGATTAACCTCTCAGATAAGGAGTTAAGAATAGAAATATGGAAGATGTTCATAGAACTCAAAGAAAGTATAGATCGATCTGAACAGACCACAAAGACAGAAATTAGAAAACTCCAAACTGAAATAATAGATCTGAAAAGAACGGTAGCTCAACTGAAAAACTCAGTGGATAAGCTCTCCAGCAGGTTAACAGATGCTGAGGACAGAATCAATGTGCTGGAAGATAAGATGCAAAAAAACTCAACACAACAGAAGAAATTGGAAAAGAACCTTAAGACAAATGATCAGGTAATGGAAAAAGTACTCAAGGAATGCGAACAGATGAAAATAGAAATCTT
This sequence comes from Suncus etruscus, assembly GCF_024139225.1. Taxonomy (NCBI): domain Eukaryota; kingdom Metazoa; phylum Chordata; class Mammalia; order Eulipotyphla; family Soricidae; genus Suncus; species Suncus etruscus. The sequence continues at coordinate 13,224,866 of NC_064863.1, read as the reverse complement.
TGATAAACTCAAGAGAAACAACATAAGAATTATTGGAGTTTCAGAGGCCCAGGTAGGAGATCCCCAGGAAGAATCAACTGTCAAAGACATCATCAAAGAGATACTCCCAGAGTTAAAGACTACATGCAATCAAATCCTGCATACCCGAAGAGTACCAGCTAAAAGAGATCCAAAGAAAAACACCCCAAGACAAATCCTTTTTACAATGACAAATCCCACAGATAGAGATAGAATACTGAAAGCAGCAAGATCAAAAAGGGAAATTATATTCAAAGGAGTATCCTTAAGACTTACAGCAGACATGTCAAAAGAAACTCTCAAGGCCAGAAGACAGTGGTGGGATATTGTGACAAGACTGAATGAAATGAATGCCTCACTGAGAATACTGCACCCAGCCCGACTCACGTTCAGGTTTGAAGGAAGAATACATAGCTTCATGGATAAACAACAGCTCAGAAACTTCACAGATGAAAAACCAACCTTAAATGAAAAACTGAAAGCTCTACTTTAAGACAAGAGAGACCAACAAACACAGCAAACTTATCTACAAAGATGACATTAAATCCTATGACAATCATCTCCCTCAATGTCAATGGACTAAATTCACCAAATAAAGGACACAGAGTGGCAAAATGGGTCAAAAAGATGAATCAAACCTTCTGCTGCCTACAAGAAACACCTGAATAATCAGAAAAAACATAGACTCAACATCAAACATTGGAGGATAATCATCCAAACAAACAGCACCCTTAAAAAAGCTGGGGTGGCCATATTAATATCTGATGACACCAACTTTATACTCAGAAAAGTGGTAAGGGACAAAGATGGACACTATGTACTAATCAAGGGATATGTGCAACAGGAAGAAATCAGACTATTAAACATATATGCACCCAATGAGAGACCAGCAAATTATCTAATACAATTATTGACATATCTCAAAGAAGACATCAATAATGACACAAGAATTGTGGGAGACCTCAACATGGCCCTGTCAACACTTGATAGGTCAACCAGACTGAAACCCAACAAAAACATACTAGCCCTAAAAAGAGTAATGGAAGAAAAAGGACTAGTAGACATATATAGGACATTCCACCCCAAAAAACCTGGATACACATTCTTCTCCAATGTACATGGGTCATTCTCCAGGATAGACCACATGCTGACAAATAAAACATACCTTCATAAAATCAAGAGGATAGAAATCTTGCTACCTTTGCTGACCACAAGGCTCTGAAATTAGATGTGAACTACAAAGGCACACAGAAGAAAAACTTTAACAATTGGAAATTAAACAGCCTGTTACTGAACAACCAGTGGGTCCAAGATGATCAAAGAGGAAATCAAAACTTTCCTGGAAACAAATAATAATGAAAACACAAAGTGCCAGTATCTATGGGACACAGCCAAAGCGGTCCTGAGAGGAAAAATTTAAAGCTTTGCAAGCACACATCAGAAAGGAAGAAGGGGATTACCTGAATAACTTAATGACGCAGCTCATAAAATTAGAAAATGACCAACAAAAGGAACCAAATATAGGGAGACAGAAGGAAATAACAAAGCTGAAAGCAGAAATCAATGATGTAGAAACCCAAAAAACAATCTGAAAGGTCAACGAAAGCAGAAGTTGGTTCTTTGAAAAAATAAACAAGATTGATAGACCATTGGCAAATTTCACAAAGTAAGAGAGAGAACCCTGAAAACCTGTATTAGAAATGAAAAGGGGGAGATCACGACAGATATTGTAGAGGTCCAAAGGGTAATCAGAAACTACTTTGAGAAACTTTAGGCTACTAAACATGAGAACCTACAAGAAGTGGATAAATTCCTGTACACTGTAACCTTCCGCAGTTAAGTAAGGAGGATGTAGCATATCTAAACACCCCTATCACTATGGAGGAAATTGAAACTGTAATCAAACATTTGCCTGAAAAGAAAATCCCAGACCCAGATGGATTTACTAATGAATTCTTTCAAACCTTTCAAGAGGAGCTACTACCAATCCTAACCAGGCTCTTCCATGAAATTGAAAAAATAGGAACACTCCCAAACAGATTTTATGAAGCCAACATCACCTTGATATGAAAACTAGCCAAAGATGCTGCCAAAAAAGAAAATTACAGACCAATATCCTTGATGAATGCACATGCAAAGATCTTCAACAAAATCCTGGCAAATAGGATCAAATGCATCATCAAGAAGATCATACACTATGACTAAGTAGGTTTTATCCCAGGAATGCAAGGATGGTTTAACAACCATAAATCTATCACCATAATACAAAACATCAACAACAACAATTATAAAAATCACATGATCATATTAATAGATGAAGAGAAAGCATTTGATAAGGTCCAACGCCCATTCCTGATCAAAACTCTCAGCAAGATGGGAATGAAAGGAACCTTTCTCAATTTAGTTGAAGCCATCTACCACAAGCCAATGGCAAATATTATCCTCAATGGAGAAAAACAAAAAGCCTTTCCTCTAAATTCTGGTACAAGACAAGGCTGTCCGCTCTCACCACTGCTCTTCAACATAGTACTGGAAGTACTTGCTATAGTGATCAGACAAGAAAAAGATACCAAGGGAATCCAGATAGGAAAGGAAGAAGTCAAGCTCTCAATGTTTGCAGATGACATGATACTCTACTTAGAAAACCCTAAAGACTCTACCAAAAAGCTTCTAGAAACAATCGATTCATATAGCAATGTGGCAGGCTACAAAATTAACACACAGAAATCAATGGACTTTTTATACACCAATAACGATAGGGAAGAGATGGACGTTAAGAAGGCAATCCCATTCACATTAGTGCCACACAAACTCAAATATCTTGGAGTCAACTTGACCAAAAACGTGAAGGACCTATACAAAGAAAACTATAAAGCCCTGCTCCAAGAAATGAGAGAGGACACACAGAAATGGAAACACATACCTGCTCAAGGATTGGCAGGATTAACATCATCAATATGGCAATACTCCCCAAAGCATTATACAGATTTAATTTGATCCCTCTAAAGATACCCATGACATTCTTCAAAGAAGTGGCTCAAACACTTATGAAGTTCATCTGGAACATAAACACCCTCGAACAGCTAAAGCACTCCTAGGGAAAAGGTATATGAGAGGCATTACTTTCCCCAACTTTAAACTTTACTACAAAGCAATAGTTATCAAAACAACATGGTATTGGAATAAAGACAGACTCTCAGATCAGTGGAATAGGATTGAGTCCTCAGAGAATGTCCTGTTTGACAAAGGAGCAAGAAATCCTAAGTGGAGCAGGGAAAACCTCTTCAACAAGTGGTGTTGGCAGAACTGGTTAGCCACTTGCAAAAAAGCAAACTTAGAACTCCAGTTAACAGCATGTACAAAGGTAAAATCCAAATGGATTAAAGACCTTGATATCAGACCTGATACCATAAGGTATATAGAACAACACATAGGTAAAACACTTCATGACATTGAGACTAAAGGCATATTCAAGGAGAAAACTGCACTTTCCAAACAAGTGGAAGCAGAGATCAATAGATGGGAATACATTAAGCTGAGAAGCTTCTGCACCTCAAAAGAAATAGTGCCCAGGATACAAGAGCCACCCACTGAGTGAGAGAAACTATTCACCCAATACCCATTGGATAAGGGGCTAATATCCAAAATATATAGGGCACTGACAGAACTTTACAAGAAATAAGCATCTAATCCCATCAAAAAATGGGGGAAAGGTCTGTCTTATGTGCTGTGCTCCATTTTCGGCCTGATTTCACCCTGTGTGTGGGTCATCTGCAGATGGCTTGCCTTCCCTGGAGCCTTCCCTGGAGGTGAGCTTACACACCCAGAAAGGGGAAGCCGCTGAACTCTGCTGGAACTCAGATGCCAGCACCCCTATCTGCCTGTCTTCTGTGCTGTGCTCCATTTTCGGCCTCACTTCATCCTGTGTGTGGCTCATCTGCAGACGGCTCGACTTCTCTGGAGTCTTCCCTGAAGGTGAGTTTACAAGTCCAGAAAGGGTGGAGCTAGAGGTGCACGGCTGCTCCGATTAGCTTCCCAGCCTTTCACATCATTTAGCCAATGGATACAACCACAACACGTAGAAAAACTCACAATACAAGTGTGACAATGGGGAAACAATGCAGGCCAGAACCAGACATAGAGAATGACGATGGAAACTCTGATGACTTGAACATGACCAACCAACTAGTCAGTCTCTCAGATGAGGAGTTTAGAGTCACAATATGGAAGATGTTCAAAGAACTAAAAGAAAGTATAGAAGAGAACACTAATAAGAATCAATGGGCCCGGAGAGATAGCACAGCGGCGTTTGCCTTGCAAGCAGCCAATCCAGGATGAAAGGTGGTTGGTTCGAATCCCGGTGTCCCATATGGTCCCCTGTGCCTGCCAGGAGTTATTTCTAAGCAGACAGCCAGGAGCAACCCCTGAGCACTGCCGGGTGTGGCCCAAAAACCAAAAACCAAAAAAAAAAAAAAAAAAAAAAAAAAAAGAATCAAGAGAATATGAAGATAGAAATCAGAAAACTCCAAACTGAAATTTCAGGTCAAATAACAGGTCTGAAAAACTCAGTAGATGAATTGAAGAAAAACATGGTTGAGCTTTCCCACAGGTTAAGAGCAGCTGAGGATAGAATTAATACACTGGAAATGAGATGAATAACAATTCTGTACAGCAGAAGAAATTGGAAATAAGCCTTAAAGCAAATGATCAAACAATGGAAAAATTACTTAAAGAATGGGAACAAATGAAATTAGAAGTCTATAATAAGCTCAACAGAAACAACTTAAGAATCATTGGAGTCCCAGAGACCCAGGAAGAAAATCTCCAGGAAAAATCAACGGTCAAGAACATCACTAAAGAGAAACTACCAGAGATAAAGAATACATGTGATCAAATCCTGCATGCCTGAAGAGTACCAACTAAAAGAGACCCCAGAAAAATACCCCAAGACACATCCTAGTCACAATGATGAATCCCACAGATAGAGACAGAATTCTAAAAGCAGCAAGATCAAAAAGAGAAATTACATTCAAGGGAACATCCTTGAGATTTACTGCAAACCTGTCACCAGAAACACTCAAGGCCAGAAGGCAGTGGTGGGACATAGTAACAAAACTCAATGAAATAAATGCTTCACCTAGAATACTGCACGCAGAAAAACTCACTTTCAGGTTTGAAGGAACAATACATGGTTTCACAGAAAAACAACAGCATAAAAACTTTACAGACTCAAAACCATTCTTAAAAGAAAAATTGAATGGCTTACTTTAAGACAAGACTGACCAACAGACACACCAATCTTCGATATAAAGATGGCACTAACTCCCAGGACAATTCTTTCTCTCAATGTCAATGGACTAAATGCACCAGTTAAGAGACACAGATTGGCTAAATGGATCCAAAAACTCAATCCAACCTTCTGCTGCCTACAAGAAATGCACCTGAATAGTCAGAACAAACATAGACTCAAAATAAAAGGCTGGAGGAAAATCATCCAAGCAAACAACACCCATAAAATAGCTGGAGTGGCCATACTATATCAGATGATGCAAACTTTATACTTAGGAAAGTTGTAAGGGACAAAGATATACATTTTGTATTAATCAAGGGATACGTACAGCAGGAAGAAATCACTCTCCTAAACATATATGCACCGAATGAGGGGCCAGCAAAATATTTAATACAATTGTTGACAAATCTGAACAATAATATCAATAACAACACAATAATTGTGGGAGACCTCAATACGGCATTGTCAACACTTGACAGGTCAACCAGACTGAAACCCAACAAGAATATACTACACCTGAAAAGAGAAAAGAAAGAAAGAGGCCTAGTAGATATATACAGGAAACTCCACCTGCAGAAGCCTGGATACACATTCTTCTCTAATGTACATGGAACATTCTTCAGAATAGACTATATGCTAGCACATAAAACATACCTCCATAATATCAAGAGGATAGAAATTTTGCAGGCTACCTTCGCTGACCACAAGACCCTAAAATTATATGTGAACTACAAAGGGACACAGAAAAAAGATTTTAATACCTGGAAGTTAAACAGCCTAATACTGAAAAACCAGTGGGTCTGAGATGAAATCAAAGAGGAAATCAAAACCTTCCTAGAAACAAATGACAATGGAGACACAAACTGTCAGAACCTATGGGACACAGCAAAAGCCGTACTGAGAGGAAAATTTATAGCTTTGCAAGCACACATCAGGAAAGAAGGGGCATACCTAAATAGGTTTATGACACAGCTCATAGAATTAGAAAGTACTCAACAAAAGGACCCAAAATAGGGAGACAGAAGGAAATAACAAAGCTGAGAGCAGAAATCAATGAAGTGGAAATCTGAAAAACAATCCAAAAGATCAACGAAAGTAGAAGTTGGTACTTTGAAAAAATAAACAAGATTGATAGACCATTGGCAAAACTAACAGAGAGAGAGAGAGAGAGAGAGAGAGAGAGAGAGAGAGAGAGAGAGAGAGAGAGAGAGAGAGAGAGAAACTTGATAACTCGTATTAGGAATGAAAAAGGAGAGATCACTACTGATATGGTAGAGATCCAAAGGGTAATCAGAAACTACTTTGAGAAACTCTATGCCACTAAAAAAGAAAACCTGGAAGAAATGGATAAATTTTTGGACTCTTATAATCTTCCACGGTTGAATGAAGAGGATGTAGCATATTTAAATACACCCATCACTATCAAGGAAATTAAGACAGTAATCAAATGTCTGCCCCAAAAGAAAGGTCCAGGCCCAGATGGATTTACTAATGAATTTGTTCAAATCTTTCAAGATGAACTTATATCAATCCTGGCAAGACTCTTTCATGAAATCGAAAAAAGAGGAACACTTCCAAATACCTTTTATGAAGCCAACATCACCTTGATATCTAAACCAGATAGAGATGCTACCAAAAAAGAAAATTACAGACCAATATCACTGATGAATACAGATACAAAGATCCTCAACTAAACCCTGGAAAATAGGATTCAATGCCTCATTAAGAAGATCATCCACTACAATCAAGTAGGTTTTATCCCAGAAATGCAAGGCTGTTTTAACATCCGTAAATCTATCAACATAATACACAACATCAAGAACAAGAAAAATAGAAATTACATTATCATATCAATAGACGCAGAGAAAGCATTTGATAAGATCCAACACCAATTCTTGATCAAAACTCTCAGAAAGATGGGAATGGAAGTTACCTTTTTCAATATAGTTAAAGCCATCTACCACAAGCCGGAGGCAAATATTGTCCTAAATGGAGAAAAACTGAGAGCCTTTCCTCTAAATTCTGGCACAAGACAAGGCTGTCCTCTCTCACCACTCCTATTCAACATAGCACTGGAAGTACTTGCTAAAGCAATTAGGCAAGAAAAAGATATTAAGGGAATCCAGATAGAAAAGGAAGAATTCAAGCTCTCGCTGTTTGCAGATGACATGATACTCTAACTAAAAAACCCTGAAGTCTCTAAGAAAAAACTTCTAGAAACAATAGACTCATATAGCAAGGTGGCAGGCTACAAAATTAACACACAAAAATCAATGGCCTTTCTATACACCAATAGTAATAAGGAAGAAATGGACATTAAGAAAACAATCCCATTCACAATAGTCACACACAAACTCAAATATCTTGGAATCAACATGACTAAAAATGTGAAGGACCTATACAAAGAAAACTATAAAACTCTGCTCTGAGAAATAAGAGAGGACACGCGGAAATGGAAGCACATACCCTGCTCATGGATTGGCAGGATTAACATCATCAAAATGGCAATACTCTCCAAAGCATTGTACAGAATTAATGCGATCCCTCTAAAGATACCCAGGACATTCTTCAAAGAAGTGGATCAGGTACTTTTGAAATTCATATGGAACAATAAACACCCTAGGATAGCTAAAGCAATCATTGGGAAAAAGAATATGGGATGAATTACTTTCCCCAACTTTAAACTTTACTACAAAGCAATAGTTATCAAAACAGCATGGTATTGGAAAAAAGACAGGCCCGCAGATCAGTGGAATAGGCTTGAATACTCAGAATGTTCCCCAGACATACAGTCACCTAATTTTTGATAAAGGAGCAAGAAATTCTAAATGGAGCAAAGAAAGCCTCTTCAACAAGTGGTGTTGGCATAACTGGCTAGCCACCTGCAAAAAATTGAACTTAGACCCCCAGCTAACTTCATGTACAAAGGTTAAATCCAAATGGATGAAAGACCTCAATATCAGACCCGAAACCATAAGATACATAGAACAACACATAGGTAAAACCCTCCAGGACATTGAGACTAAAGGCATCTTCAAAGAGGAAACTGTACTCTCCAAGCAAGTGAAAGCAGAGATTAAGAGATGGGAATATATTAAACTGAGAAGCTTCTTCACCTCAAAAGAAATAGTGCCCAGGATACAAGAGCCCCCCACTGAATGGGAGAAACTATTCACCCAACACCCATCAGACAAGGGGCTAATCTCCAACATGTACAAGGCACTGACATAAATTTACAAGAAGAAAACATCTAATCCCATCAAAAAATGGGGAGAAGAAATGGACAGACACTTTGACAAAGAAGAAATACAAATGGCCAAAAGACACATGAAAAAATGCTCCACATCACTAATCATCAGAGAGATGCAAATCAAAACAACTATGAGGTACTACCACACACCCCAGAGATTAGCACACATCACAAAGAATGAGAATATACAGTGTTCACGGGGATGTGGAGAGAAAGGAACTCTTATCCACTGCTGTTGGGAATGCCGCCTAGTTCAACCTCTATGGAAAGCGATATGGAGTTTCCTCCAAAAACTGGAAATTGAGCTCTCATCCAATCCAGCTATTCCTCTCCTAGGAATATACCCTAGGAACACAAGAATACAATACAAAAACCCCTTCCTCATACCTATATTTATTGCAGCACTATTCACAATAGCCAGGCTCTGGAAACAACCAAAATGCTCTTCAACAGATGAATGGCTAAAGAAGCTGGTACATATACACAGTGAAATATTATGCAGCCGTCAGGAGAGATGAATTCATAACATTTTCCTATACATGAATGTACATGGAATCGATCATGCTGAGTGAAATAAGTGAGAGGGAGAGAGAGACGCAGAATAGTCTCACTCATCTATGGGTTTTAAGAAAATTAAAAGTCATTTTTGTAACAATCCTCAGAGAGAATGAGAGGAAGGCTGGAACTTTCAGTTCACTTCATGAAGCTCACCACAAAGAGTGTTGAGTGCAGTTATAGAAATAACTACACTGAGAACTACCATAACCATGTGAATGAATGAGGGAACTGGAAAGACTGTCTAGAGTACAGGTGGGGGTGGGGTGGTATGGAGGGAGTTTTGGGACATTGGTGGTGGGAACGTTGCACTGGTGAAGGGAGTTTTCTTTACTTGACTGAAGCCTAATCACAAGTATATTTGTAATCAAGATGTTTAAATAAAATATTATAAAAATAAGATTTGATGAGAGGGCCTGGAGAGATAGCATGGAGTTAGGGCATTTGCCCAGCATGCAGAAGGACTATGGTTTGAATCCCGGCATCCTATATGGTCCTCTGAGCCTGCCAGGAGCGATCTCTGAGTGTTGAGCCAGGAGTGACTCCTGAGTGCTGCTGGGTGTGACCCAAAAAACAACAACAAAAAAAGAGTTAATGAAAAATGGTGACCTTCTCCTGTTGGAAACAATGCCTCCCTTTAAGAAGGCAGCTGAGTAGACTGGCAGGTCAAATTTGGAAAAGGGATAGGAGGAATCATAATTTCAAGATGTCTGCAGGCCAACCAAGGGCTCAAGGGTGTGGAGTGGTTATGGAGAGAGACACAGGCTCTTAGAAGTTACATGCACTTGGGACCAGAGAGATGGCACAGCGGTAGGGCATTTGCCATGCATCTAGATGGATGATGGTTCGAATTCCGGCAGCCCATGTGGTCCCCTGATCCTGCCAGGAGCGATTTCTGAGCGTCGAGCTAGGAGTAAGCCGGTGTGACCCAAAAACCAAAAAAATAAGAAAGAAAAAAAAAAAGAAGTTACTTGGACTTGAACCTTTGAGCAGAGAGCACAGCTACCACATCTTATAGTCATACCTGCTTATTCACTTAGGTTGGAATACTAGAGTAAAATCTTTCTAGAATTTTCTTTCATCTTTCTCTCTCACACACACCCCTTTTTCATTCACTTAGCTTTAGCTGATTTTTCCTCTATAGATATGTTCCCCTTCCCAGAAGCCACATGGTAACCCTGGAACTTTCTCTCTCCATTTCTCTTTTCATAATCTGTCTTCACTTTGTCAGTCCCTCTTTGGTTCCAACCTGCTGTCTTTACAGCCCACACATAATTCAAGTCTTGTCTCTCCTGTTTATTCTCCACACTTGCACCCAACTTTCCTTGCACTACTCTTCCCTATGCAACCTGTAAACTAGACATGCTAGCCCTGCCATCAGGCAGCAGTGCATGTTGCCTTTCCCAAGATTATCAGCACTCTTTTTTTTTTTTTGACCAAAGTGGATTTACAAATCTTTCACAGTAATATTTTAGGTACATAACGACATTGAATCAGGGGCATTCTCACCACCAGTGTTGTCCTCCCTCCACCCCTGTTCCCAGCATGCATCCCATATCCTCCTCTTTTACCTCCCCTGCCTGCTAGTATAAGTGGTCCCCTATGTGTCTAGCATGTTGTAGATTGGGTATTAATTCTATTGTCATTGG